>NC_041396.2:311138131-311438131 GCF_900747795.2 Erpetoichthys calabaricus | reverse complement strand
AAGCATACATTATAAAGAAATAACATATCAGAACACACGAATGAGTGGACACCTCTGTATTGTGTCGTTAGATTTTTAAATGTCTTACAAGATAACTGAACACTTCATGTGTATAAAGTAACAGGAGCCATTGTGCTCTACAACAACCCTGCGGCCATTTGACAAATGAAAGAGGAAGAAAGCCTGAACAATTTGTGATGTGTCCATCAAAAGGAATAAATGCGAACTTACACAATATTTATCTGTGCTTAAATAGCAAGAATAAAAGGCTTAGAGAAACTTCAGGGCTGATAAGTGAAGAAGTTCAGCACAAGCTACAGAAACCTGAGAACAGAACTTGACAACAGAGAGAAAAGGAAAGAAATCAACAACTTCAACCTCAAAGTTACTTCAGCATCATACAAAAGATAACGATAATAGCAGTCAAATAAAAAGAATGTCATGAAATAAAGGATCAAGTTAGTCAGATGCTTCATGACTTCATCAGTTTTAATTTTGTGTTTTTTCCCCTCATTGTTTCAAATAAACATTTGTTTCGAGTCTGACTCTGTCCTGGCAGCACCGGGCACCTCACAGTAACACACAATGAGCGGCTTGTGCCAGGAGCACATCGGCTGGGATTTCGACATCATTTATAACAAATCAACTGACTGACATGTCGAATGTTTAAAAGACACAATCTGACAGAGCACAGCAAAAGTCACAGCAGTACATTAGCAGTCCTGCTAGTTTATTATGGGACTGATTATCAGACTTTTTAATAATCAAACTCAAATCATATAAAGTATATTAATGTGCAGTAAGAAACATAAGCAGAATACACAATATGAGAAACAAAATAAGAAACTTCTAGAATTTGAAGAAGCTGCTCATTACTTATTATTAACACACAGAATGCATAATAACATACAACACAAATAAATGCAAATTGTCAGTAGTGCACTGTCATCAAGGTATAAAACGTACAATAAATTAATCACTGAAGACGCAGGGCTAAATATTTTAAAACTTAAAGACATCCCCACCCACAATTACAGCAGCGCAAGTGAGCAGAGAGCTGAGGAAACTTCGTGCCAGCAAAGCAGCAGGGTCCAGATGGAGTATCGCCACGACTGCTGAAGGTCTGTGCATCAGAGCTGGGGGGTCCTCTACAGCGCATCTTCAACCTGAGCCTGGAACAGGGGAAAGTCCCGAGACTTTGGAAAACATCTTGCATCACCCCAGTCCCAAAGGTATCACGTCCTGGTGAGCTGAATGACTTCCGGCCTGTCGCTCTAACATCACATGTGATGAAGACCATGGAGCGGCTGCTGCTTCACCACCTGAGGCCACAGGTCAAACACGCCCTCGACCCTCTGCAGTTCGCATACCAGGAGAAGGTGGGAGTGGAAGATGCCATCATCTACATGCTACACCGATCCCTCTCCCACTTGGACAGAGACAATGGCGCTGTAAGAATTATGTTTCTAGACTTCTCTAGCGCCTTCAACACCATCCACCTCTGCTCCTTAGGGACAAGCTGACAGAGATGGAGTAGATTCATACCTGGTGGCATGGATCGTGGACTATCTTACAAACAGACCTCAGTATGTGCGTCTCGGGAATTGCAGATCTGACATTGTGGTCAGCAACACAGGAGCGCCGCAGGGGACTGTACTTTCTCCGGTCCTGTTCAGCCTATATACATCAGACTTCCAATATAACTCGGAGTCCTGCCACATGCAAAAGTTTGCTGACGACACTGCTATCATGGGCTGCATCAGAGTGGGCAGGAGGAGGAGTATAGAAACCTCATCAAGGACTTTGTTAAATGGTGCGACTTAAACCACCTACAACTGAACACCAGCAAAACCAAGGAACTGGTGGTGGATTTTAGGAGATCCAGGCCCCTCATGGACCCCGTGATCATCAGAGGTGACTGTGTGCAGAGGGTGCAGACCTATAAATACCTGGGAGTGCAGCTGGACGATAAATTGGACTGGACTGCCAATACTGATTCTCTGTGCAAGAAAGGACAGAGCCGCCTGTACTTCCTTAGAAGACTGGCATCCTTCAACATCTGCAGTAAGATGCTGCAGATGTTCTATCAGATGGTTGTGGCGAGTGCCCTCTTCTACGCAGTGGTGTGCTGGGGAGGCAGCATTAAGAAGAAGGATGCCTCACGCCTGGACAAACTGGTGAGGAAGGCAGGCTCTATTGTTGGCATAGAGCTGGACAGTTTGACATCTGTAGCAGAGCAACGGGCACTCAGCAGGCTCCTATCAATTATGGAGAATCCACTACATCCATTAAACAGTGTCATCTCCAGACAGAGGAGCAGTTTCAGCGACAGACTGCTGTCACTGTCCTGCTCCACTGACAGACTGAGAAGATCATTCCTCCCCCAAACTATGCGACTCTTCAATTCCACCAGAGGGGGTAAACGTTGAACATTATTCAAGTTATTGTCTGTTTTTTACCTGCATTTTTTATTACTCTTTAATATTTTTTGCTGCTGGAGTATGTGAATTTCCCCCTGGGATTAATAAAGTATCTATCTATCTATCTATCTATCTATCTATCTATCTATCTATCTATCTATCTATCTATCTATCTATCTATCTATCTATCTATCTATCTATCTATCTATCTATCTATCTAATGTTATTTTAAAGGCTTTCCTGAACCAGGGATAAAAAAAGCATAAAGAATTGGATTAACTCCAAAGGTCACCTCACTGACCAGAACTAAGAAGTTCCTTATATCAGGTAAGGAAAATGAAGTAACAGCAAAAATCAAAGAAAGTGACAGGCAACCAGCAGACCATAAAGACGCCCACCACCAGTCCGAGGGTCTTTGCTGCTTTTGTTTCTGACGTTTAGGTGTGTTTGAATTGCTGCTCTCCACCGACTGCGTCTTTTCAATCAAACATTTAATGGCTTTACAATGTCTTTTGGCAACCATAAATATTCTTGCATATGAGCATATCATTAGTAAATATGGAATAATACAAATAAATATTAAAAAAACAAAAGTTGAATTGTCATATCCATAAATGAACATATTTGTTCACATTCCCCTGTTTCTATATAACTAAAATATACAAAAAGGAATGTGAATATAAATGAATACAACCACAACACTACACTACTGACCTTAGTGATATTCAGAGTTATTTCTGAGCTGTAAAAGAATGGATTACAAACAGCAATGTAACGATCAATGGATATTAACATCAAATGAGTAACAATGGCCACACTGAACAAGTTAGCAAGTGACTGATAGACGTAACAGTAAATGACCCCAAAATACCAGCAGGTTTCAATCTGAATAATCAAAGAAAGGGCAACACAAACAAACCCACCAAGAAATCAGCTGCTGCAAGTGAAAGGATCAGAAAATTAGTCTGTGTGTGGAGCTGCAAGAAATGAGAGATAGAAATGATGACAAAAAGGTTCCACAGATAGTGACTGAGATCAAAAGAACAGAGAAAATATAAAAACATACATAGCCTTCTGTTTCATAAATTAATTTATAGCAAGATGCATTACTATTAGGAAAGCAGTAACCAACGTGTGGCTTCTTAAATTCCATTTTATTTCCCTCAGCAGTTCCACGTTTACCCACAGACATGCTAAGATTGCTGTACCTGACCGCAGGCGTCTGCAGGTGATATTTAAACAGTCTCTAGACGGATTATAGCAGCCTCTCTGCCATCTCATAACTGTCAAATATCTTAAACACTCCTAATGAACCCCAGGGGACTCTTTAATCCTCATTGTGCGTTTCTAAACAGATAATTGGCTACCACCGACACACAGACAGTCTGCAGTGCGGCCCAAGCTGCTGTTATTTGTGATCTTCAGCACTGCTGTTAGTTTTTACACTCATTCTCGTAATGCCCAGTGAAAGGCCTGATGTCATTCTTATACTCAGTTTAGATTTTTTACTTAGCTGATCATATTTAGAAATACATTGAAATCATTAAAGAAATGTCAAACTCACTTGAAATTATCTTTGAAACATTTTTAGAACTAATTATTTTAAGATGTCATTAATTGATTTAGACTTACCTTGAATTAAATTACAAACATCTATTAATCAATTACAGACATATTTTAACCACTTCGTCTTTATTAAATCATATCTTTAAATGACTAACAAATGTTTCTAAATTTACCCAGGGGACTAACAGAGTTTATCTAATGTAATTTAAATCACTCACAAATATCTTTTATCATTTCCTCTTTATTTAAATAGATAAATTATGGACATGAAGGTTCTACTGCATAGTTGAAATGCTGCTGTTCAACTAATAAATAATTAAATTGGATAACCAATATTCTGTTTAGTTGTCACTTGACAAGTGGCAGTCACACTCATTGATTCATAGTTTTCACCCAGAAATCATTAGGTTACCCATCAGCCCTTAAGGATCTGCCATCTGCTCCTACAGCATACCGATGGAGTGAAGACACTCAGCATTTCCTGCCATAAGAAAGTATAGCCGGTGCACTTCACATCGGTTCACACAGCGCACTGCTGGAGCAGATCACCTTTACAAAGGTCCGAATTCAAAGCTTACGTCACAGCAAGACAAACGCCTCACTTAATCACAGTGACATAACACCTCAAATGTGACCAGAAGTCAGAGAGGGGGCCAATGGCATCAATGACACAATGGATTAATGACACTACGGATTAAGCTGCTACACTGTGTCCTAACTTAAGGGAAGGCTTAAGCAGAATATCAAAACAGACGACCATCCAAGAACTTGTTGTCATCGAGTGATCAGCCCATAGCAACACTGACACACTGGACAGTTCCATCTGTTTCAGATCTGTCACTCATACTGCTGCTGTACCTGCCAGTAGACACAATGGCCATGTCCATAACAGGAGAGTGACATGCTGGCTACATGCTACTGCCCTTAGAGTAAGGCAGCATTCCACAGGCCCTCTGCTCACACCTCCATGACATCTGACTCTTACAGATGGACAATGTCAGGCCACATACAGCTGCTGTGTTCACAACTGTCCTGAGGAATGCTGGGGTGCAGATGGTGCCTTCACCTGCCTTCTCTCCAGATGTTAATTCAGAAGAGCTATGATTATGTCAGCTACAGTTATGTCGGTTCTCCAAACTCACCTGAGGATTAGACTAGTGTAGCAGGATTCAGTCATCTAAGAATATCCCTTGAAAAGCCCATAGATATCAAGACTAGAAAACACAATCGGCACGTCGCTTGTTGGTAGATAGAGACAGCAAAAGAAAGCGCACATTTTTTCTCAGGCTGAGCAATAAGTTCTACTGGAGGGGTATGATGAATTCAAGGAATTAATATGTGCAAAAGTGCACTCAAAAAGAAGGCTCCAGACCTCACCCCTAGAGCAAAATGCCTGTCGGCCTGTTTCTGAGGGCATTGAAGGGAGAAGCTCCTCCTCTGAACCAAAGGCAGGAAGCAGCAGAGGTCACTTCATTGTGTGTAAAGGACATATACTGTATGTGCTTTGTGTGTGCCATAGGTGTGTTTTCAGAGTCCTTGTGGTTCAACTTCCATATATTCCTGTATTGATGGGTCAGTTGCAGGGAATGTCACGACACTTCCACCTGTGCTTGAGTAATAAGAGGCTGACCCGTGTGATTTGTTGGATGAGGACCACTGACCACTTGTCAGAAGAAGAGGTAAGTATGTAAATACTTCATATTTAATAATGTATAAACTCCACTGTAAGCATTCCTGTACTGATGGTGATATAACTGTTGTGCAGGAGCCCATTGCCAGCCCACAGGCCCCTTCTGGTATACAGTCGACAAGGGAGATGGGCAGGTTAGTTGGGATGTCCTAATGAAGCTCCTTGAACCATTTGGTGTGTTTTGTGAACACGTGACATGACTAAAGGGATCAAAGTGTCTTCTGTCAGCCTTTTCCTGACTCCACCAGAAGGTTAATACATATACAGAGGCACCATGCAGACAGAAATCCTAAGGCAACTGTATTTAATATTTATTTACAGAAAAATGTGGGTGCTTTGTACAAAGAATATCATCAACAGAAAATTAAAAATGAGAAAAATGCAGCAGGACTGTACAAGAACTGAGGAAAACCAAAGTCAAGCTGCCGATACAGCTACTTCAGAAACAAATGGTAAAGAATGAATCTCTCTCTTTCACATTGTGTGTACTTATTAATCATTCTCTCCCCTTTGCAGGCTGAAAGAAAATAAAAAGTCATGGGTAATAGACATAACATTTGTGTTGAACAATTGTGTTGTTGTTATTAAAAATACTGGGCCACGACTCTGTCTCTGGCAGCTCTGCCACTGGGTTGGTGAAGGTGCAGTGGCTCAAGGCCATCATCCACCACCACCTCATGGGCCTTTCTTTTGTGATGGTGGCTGTGTTGTGTAGGATTGAGCATACAAGAATTATGTCACCTGCTCTGTCGGGTGCAACCCTCAGCCTTTGTAGACATTGAAATCTCTCCTTTAGGTGGCCAAAGGTCATTTCAATTTGTGCCCTTGTCCTAGACAGAGCTGCATTATATCAGGATTGTGGGCCAGGTTTAGGGTTGGGGAATGGGGTCGTTAAAATTGTCTGCAACCAGGATCCCATCATGATTAATTTGCCTAAAATTTAACAATTGCGAGTAAAATAAACTCTTCACCAGGATTTCTAAATATGTACTGTATGGCTATTACCTTGTTCAACTGTCCAATACAAGTGTGATTCCCTAAAAATTCTGGAGTCATGTACAGACCTTGTCCATCTAGCCTCCATGTTTGAAATGAGGTAAGATGACGCACAGATCACCTGAGAATGTATTCGTGGCATGTATGGTAGACAGATGTGTTCACTATCTCAACAGGCCTATCGGCTATTTCCAGCTGTAATGTTAAAGGTTACACTACCTGTACATTAATACTGTGAAGCCTTTTCTATTCATGTAATCTCCTTCATTTGCACCTGATAGGGCCTTGATTTGGATCTGAGTACAGTCCAATGCTCCAATCACATTAGGGAATCCTGGGAAATGAGGATATAAGTCTGATTTTAAAGTGTCCAGGAAGAACAATAAGAACTCTGAGGAAGTGTTTCAGGGCCAAGTGGACTTTGTGAATTACAGCTCTCTTTGACAGATTTTACACATCGCATACTGTATACAATAAAGTGCTGCTGGCAATAAATCTGAGAGCAATGCACACAATCTGTGTGGTCATGAGAGCACTGATATAAGGAGATAATAAATATATGATGTACAAAATTCCCTCTCGGCTGAAGCGATATTATTTAAAAAGATGATCATCCGGACAGGCTAAAGCATCTTGACGATTATGCAAAACTCACTTGACTTGAAAGTTTTTTATTATCTGCACACCGATTGCAACTAAACACTCATCTATGAATGGCGAGGCCATGGCTGAATGGATTTCCATGGATGGAAACTAGTTAAGTGTGCCAGCTAATCCTTGTCTACATAGAACAAACCTGCCTTCGAGTAGGTTTGAGGTTTATGATTTGTTGCTACGACGATACATCCAACAAGAGTTTTGAAGAACCGACAGATCTAGGATACTGCTAAGTCATCAACAGTTTAATCCTGCTAAACTGGTAATCCACATACAGAGAATAACCCCAGGAGTCAGCAAATGCACCACAGAAGATGGATGAATGTTTACCTGCTCTTGGCTGGAAGGCAAAGAACTGACCACACTGGGAAGATTTTGTTGTGCAGGCAACGATGCTGCTTTTGCCTCAGTATGATTTTAATATTTTTCTGGCCGAGAAGATTAAGAGGACCCAGTTGGTGAGTGAAGTCGATACTCAGCAACTGAATCCAGAAGTTGTCTAACTTGAAGAAGATAAGCAGAAGTTAACTTTATTATAGTTTTTATGGGCAAATAAAATAGCTTTATGCATGACTAATTCATCCACCCAAGGTAAATCTTTAAGTATGGTGTGCTCTTAGTATGGCAACAAGACTTTCAATCCATTGTTGTGTGTTATCTTTGATCCTGTTAAAAATTTGAGGATTCGGGGACAAAGGTTTAAGAAAAGATGTTAAGCATGTAATTTGATTCACTATACATTTTTCAGTGTCTTTCAGTTCCTGTGTCTCGTCTACTGCTCCTGTTAAATGTGATGTTCTTCAGGGATCCATTTTGGTTCCTATTTTATTTTCTATTTATCTTCATCCTATAAGAGCTATTTTCAGGAAATTTAATATTAATTTTCACTGTTATGCTGATGATACACAGATTTATATTCCTGTTTGTAACTCTACAATTAATCACCTGCACAACTGTCTTTTTAAATTAAGATTCTGGATTTCTGGCAATTTTCTTGATCTCAATCAGAATAAACTGGAAGTGCTGATCGCTGGTCCCCCCTGCCAAACCTCAAATTGGTTTTGATGTTCTCAGCTTTTTCACTGACTTTTGCAAACCTCAAGTCCGTAATCTTGGTGTCATTTTTGACAGTAGCCGCTCTTTAGAGAAACAGATTAACGCTGTAGTCAAGAGATGCTTTTTCCAGCTTTGTCTTTTAACTAAGGTCAAATGTTTATTTATCTCCTAGGGATCTTGAGAAAGCTACACCTGATTTTATCTTTTCTCAGCTTCATTACTGTTACTTGTTGTATTATGGGATGAGCAAATCCCCGATACGCAGGCTGCAGTTATTTCAGAATGCTGCTGCCCGTTTTTTTTGTTGGGGCAGGAAAGTTTGATTCTGTTTCTCCAACATTAGCTTCTTTACACTGGCTACCCGTTAGTTTTAGAATTGACTTTAAAATTTTGTTGCTACTTTTTAAATCATTACATTGGTCTGCTCCTGCCTATTTATCTGAATCGTGTGTTTTACACCAGCTGTCCAGAGAGCTGAGATCTGCCGGTCAGTCGTCTCTTATGGTCCCTCACCTCGTCTGTGGAACTCTTTACCTAATGACACTCAGGAGTCCCCTTCAGTTGAACTGTTTGACACGAGAGTGAAGACCCATTTCTATTCTCTTGCTTTCAGTGACCTTCAATGATATTGATGGTTGCCCTAATCTTAGTCATCTTTCTCTTATTTAACTCACCTCTGGATGTATTTCATTTTATTGTACTTTATTTCTATTTATTTATGTTCATTGAATGTTTTAATATAAAGCACTTTGACTACAGCATTGCTGATATTGTTTTAAATGTGCTCTATAAATAAAGTGACATTGACATTTGGACAGTTGTTCTTTTTGGACCACCTCAAGGTGTTGAAGTGTCTGTATGAGTTTGAAATAAGTGTTTTCCAAGCGCCCTGACGATAACATCCTAAATTTAAAAAAAAATTGTAAAATATCAATAAAAAAAGTAAAAAAGTAGTTCAATATCCACAGAAGAAGATTAATGTTTTAAATGGTTAAAGACAGACCAAGAAAATAGGACAAAGTAAAAGAAGAAAGGACTCAGTAGACGTCAAGGAACCACAATGAAAACGGGAAGTCCAGGACTGGTAAGTATGAAAATTGGGGGTGGATTCTTTTGAAAAAAATAAATGAAAAAGTGGAAATAATGTAAAAAAGTGAAAAAGTGATATAAATACTGTTAAAAAGTGCATTTTTGAAGAAAGTGGAAGAAATAAGGGAATTAAGGTGCCTAAAAAGTCTTTAAAAAGTCATTAAAAACAAGAACTTTACTTGAAAGTTTTAAAACCCAAGAGAAATTAACAGGTAAGCAAAAAAAGATTGCAAACTTATCTGTTCTCTTTTGCAAAAGAAGAAAAAAGAAACAAGAAGAAGCTAGAGGAGTCTCCTAACGTTTCGACTGTTAAATCCTTCATCTGAGGAGGGAATGCCCAGCTCTGAACTAAGGGTTTTGATGTGGTCTGTCTGCACACACAGGTGTAATTAGCCATAGGGCTGGGGGTAAGGCAACATTCAGTCATAGACAGAAAAAAATGCCCACCTAATAAAAATACTAAATAGCAAATAAAGAACCTCTTTTCATTAAAACTAAAACTATTTAAAAGTACCTTATATACTGTAAATCATTATAAACACTAAGTAAAACAAATTTCCATAAATAGTGCAAAATAAATATCCTATCCTTACCTAAAACCTGGCAGATGTTTTGATGTAAAAAGTCTAAGACTAAAGAGGTTATGATCCTAAAGAAGTCTAAACTAAGTCTACTAATAGCCCACAGGTAGATCAGGGTTAAAAGTAGAATTGTATAACAGAACTAGAAGAAAAAGAATCCATATTACTAACCGAAGGTTGTAAACCGGATGGGCACAGGGCGCAGGGCTCACCAGATGTACGGAATCCCCAAAGGTCCATGCTGTGATAACATGCGCGTGCCTACAACGCGCTTGCGAAAGGAGTCACGGCTCAAAAATGAAAGGACTCACGGCTCAAACCAACTGTGACAACACGCGCGCCTATAACGCGCTTGCGAAAGGAGTCACAGCTCAAACCAAAGGTCCATGCTGTGACAACGCGCGTGCCTACAACGCGCTTGCGAAAGGAGTCACAGGTCAAAAACGAAACAAAACCGAGCCCATAGCTAACGACACAGCTGTGACAACGCGCTTGCGAAAGGTCCACACTACACAGCATATGTACGCAGGCACCTACCAATGCATATGGACTTCACCCAGATATTATTCAAATCCCTCAAGCCTTTATGTGCGACAACTTAGTGACAGAGGTGTTTGGGGACGCAATCTCATTAGACCAGATACCGCTTTTAACGCACCGGGCTATATTATGTCCAAAGAATATTGACGTTGATCCTATAAAAAACCAAGTGATTGCACTGCTTCCTGGAGAAAGCCGCCTCTTCCTAAGTACTGACAGTGTTGATTCTGAAGACGAAACTGAGCATTTTCATTTCCCATTACAATATCTAAACACTATTAACCCAGCCGGATTACCACAACACAATCTTAACTTTATAGTGGGGACAATAATCATTCTATTAAGAAACCTTAATACTAAACAACGTTTATGCAACGGTACACGGTTAGTCGTCAACACCATGACAGACAATGTTATTCAAGCAACAATACTTACGGGATCGCATACTACCAATACTGTTTTGCTTTCCAGAATTGACCTTACCAGTTCTGACCTGGAATTACCTTTTAAGCTTAAACGCCGCCACTTTCCCATTAAGGCTGCATTTGCCATGACAATCAACAAATCCCAAGGACAGACCATGGACAAGGTGGGCATTTATCTCTCTGAACCTGTATTTAGACATGAACAAATGTATGTGGCCTTTTCAAGAGTTCGACGTTCATGTGACGTTAAAGTTAAGATTTTAAATACACCATTCCAAGGACAACTCATTCAAGGACAAGACACCATCTTCACTACAAATGTTGTATATAAAGAAATATTTGATTAACTATCTGTAATCTAACATTTCATTACTTCTTTAGTCCCTACGTACTTCATTTACACCTTTACACTTAAATATATTTCATTCATATATGTGCGGCAACTCAACAACATTAATAACAATTACAGTTCTATTGTAATTTAAATATATTAATTAATATACATACATATATATGTCTTACATTAAATCCATAACCTCCCAGAACACTCCCTCCCTCCATCGTGTGTCATCCCTCCAACGATTATATGACACACAGACTGATTGCCATGCGTACATTTGCGATTCGTTTCAGAATCGGGAGTTTACTGGCAGGGCTAAGATTGAAAGGTAGGATTTTTTGTCATTGGTATAGATTGTAAAGTTTGTTTTCTGTGTAGTGATTATGCATTTTCTTTGTTGGTGAGAAGACACTGAGGCTTGTGCTTCTTGTTAGAAGACGCAGCAGGAATCGGAGATGACGTCAGCAGAGGCTGTCAGGTGTTTCTGTGTTAATTCTAATCAACAAAGTGAGTGACAGTGGAATGTAAAGGTTATCTAACAGTTTACATAGATCGGAAAAATGAAGAGAAGTTTAACTGTAGCAGCCCTTGCGGAATTAGTATGTACGGAAGTTGGTTCGAACCAAATGGGGATTGTTTAAAATAAAAACTTCAAACACTTAGGTCTTAATGCGTAGCGCAGATGCACAAGTGAGAGACCGAGAGTCAATAAGAGGGGTCGAGAGGGCGTATGAAAGGTGAAAGATGAGGCTTTAGTTATAAAATGTTGCAAATGATCAGAACGTCTTGAAGGAATGCTCCATATGTTTGAGGATGCTGTTCTATGACTATGAATGGTGTGTGAATGGGACGTCTTTGTATGAAAATCCTTTGGTATTAAATTGAGTGTTCAGAGTGTCTGCTAAAAATATATTGTGCACACAAATTTTGAAAAATGTGAATTTCCAAAACTCTGTGTAAATTTGGGCTAAAATGTGAGTTTTGAAAATGTGTAATATTTGATAAAATGAAAATGTCTCCATTTTGCTTATAAAAATATTTATATGTTGTCACACACATGCGCATGGGGAACAGTTTACAGGCTCAAATAGTGGTATCTGTCAGCCAGACCGGGGGTTGGTTCTCTCACCTGACTCTCCTCTTATTTCCCTGCAGTCCAGCCGAGGACGCTGACTCAAAGTGACATCACCAGTGATCCACCTCCTGCTGACATCACTTTCACTACCCAGAATTCCTTTTTCTGCCACATCAGTTTCCAGTTGTCCTGACTCCACCTCTTCCTCCTACCCACCATATTTATACAGCAGTCTCAGTTTGTTAGCTAGTTCGATTGTGAACTCTGCTTTGTAAAACGTTTTTTTTTTTTCTTCCTCTTCTCTGCTGATTTTTCAGTATATGGGGTGGCCATCACCAAACCTTTTTCAGTCTGCTGCCTGACATTTTATCAGAATGTATGAAAAAATCTTTCCTTCAGACCCTGATCAAGTCTTAGGGAAAAATGTTTTTTGATAATTATAAAATACTAGCTGTGTATGCCCGTGCTGTGTAGCCACCGAAGTATAAGACGAGATCAAGCATGGGTAAAACGTGTGCTGAAAGAAATCTCTCAGTCCAAAAGTTTGTTTTAAAAATATTTAGAGAAAGTTAAAAGCAAATCATCCACACAAGAATAAAAGAAAAAAGTAGTTACACACGTAGAATAAAAGGCAAAAAAAAGGAAAAATGTATCTTCTCTAAACTTAGCTTTTCTTGAGAAACTAGTTATTTCTATACTTGAAAATTCTTAACTTCTTATATACTTAAAGATTCTTAACTTCGTCTTCTGTACGCATTAAATGTACAGCGCAGCACTTAAATAAATGCTGTCTTACGAGTTACTTCACACTCAAAAGGCTTGTGGGCACGGGCACAAGTACGGTTTAAAACCTTATGCCTCTACACCTTACACATGGCAAGGCTGGTCACTAACTGAAGAATAATATTTAGTCAGAGCTGTTAGAAATGGCAAGAATATACCAATACAATTCTAGTTATGGGGGTTTTAGGAACCTCCCATAGATTATGCATTGTCATCTTAGTAAAATATTTATGAATCTAGGAAATGGCTCTTACACACGGGGTTCCTGGAAACTACTGAAATCATCAGACAAAAAATTGAAATGTAGAGATGTCCGGTAATTGAAAGGAACTACTCTGGATGTCTCTCTCCTAGGAGGTTGCGTTTTGCTGACGTGCTCACATCACTTGTGTATCCTCGGAGGTGGAGCCCTCAGCCCGACAACACCTCTCACTGCCGGGCCAGACAGACACACCTAGACGTTCATGTATAAGATAAAGGAGACTCTCTCTTTAAAGAATTTGCAGATTTAATATAAAGGTGTGTGCCTTTCTCCATTAAGTATTGGCCATACTCAAATGGAACAAAGTTCTTTTAGTAATTTTAAATTAAATTTAAAGAAAAAAAGAAGGGTTATTCTCTAGGATAACAAGAAAGCAGGTGATGAGCACAGGCTTCCAGTGCAGGAAGTGTTCTCTACTAAGATATGCTGGGTTTACTAATACTAAGGGTAGACTGTGCCTTTACTGTAGACTCAACACTTTGGAAAAAGCTGTAAGAAACAACAAAAAAAAGACTCATTGATGAACAACTAGCTTTAACAAGAGTTTATGGGTAAAAGTAATCAATATTATTAAACATTGCAAAATTTTATATATTTATTAAAATATTTTCCTTAAAGCACCTTATGCCATAGTGTAATGCATGTAACTACCCTGAGAGCATTTTCAAATAAAAAATAGATTTTAAATGATAAGGCATTTGATACAGTATGAGATGTTTTCCCATCACTCCTTGTTCACAAATAATTTGCATATCTTAAGTGTTGTGACAGATAGAGGGTGCTGTCGTCCTCTTGAACCCTCTGACTTGACTCCAGACACCAGAAAAAAGTCCAATAATTATATTTATAATTGACAACATATTTATATATTTATAAATACAATTACAAATAATCAATCAATACAATCCTCCACACTCCCAGACACATTGCCACCCTTCCACCCAGCTCAGCTCGATGTCTGGGATTTCCCAGAGTCCTTTTATAGTCCTTGACCCAGAAGTGTTTCGCCTTCTCTGTCCACGTGACTAGGAACACTTCCAGGTTATATAAAAACTCTTCTTCTTCACCCCCGGAAGCACATCATTCTCCCTGTCGCTATGACTACGACGTACTTCCGGGTTATAGGGCACATAATAGTCTCTGGGCCTTCCTGCAGCGTCCCCTGGAGGTTCCCCTGGTATCCAGCAGGGCTGTGATGAAAAACTCCACTGTCCATGATGCCCTGCTGGAACTCGGGGCACCTCTGTGTTGCATGAAGCGCTCCACCTGGCGGCCTGAGGGTATTGGCCGGGATAAAAGGCCGGCCATATCCCATAGTGTGAAGTAGAATGTCGTTGTTTGAATGACTACATAGCTGATAATTGGGTTTAGCTTTATTTTCTATAATTTGACGCTGTAATGAAACATTCCGGATACTTGTTAAATTCTGAAGCCAGAGGAAGAAATGTGTGAGTCAATTTAATTAGTAAAATATTAGGTTAAAGAAAAATAGCTGGGATATGAATATAGAAACTGTTGAACTTTAAGATTATACATGCTGAGGTAATAACATATAATATATTATAATTCCAGGAGCTAAACTTAAAAGAAGTGGTGAGGCAGCCTTCTGCTGTTATGCACCTCAAATCTGGAATACGAGTTTACTGATAGAAATTCGCCAGGCTAATACGGTGGAGCACTTTAAAAAAACTGCTGAAAACACATTAATTTAACATGGCTTTCTCAGAGCTGCATTTTAGTGTAACTCTGATATTCTGTATATACATCTACAGTAATTATCATTATCATTCATGGTGGCTCCAAAATCCATACTAACCCCTACTTTCTCTGCTCTTCTTTTTCCAGTTTTCTGTTGTGGCGATCTGATCAAAGCACCGTGATGTCCCCACATTGATGGATTGAAGGCCAGAGGTCCACAAGACCATCATTGTCCAATTCTTCCACATGAACTCTGAAACCCATAACGACTGATTGAGGTCATTGATGTTAGGTAGAATGCCTAGAGGGGGCTGGCCAGGTGGTCTTGTGGCCTCGGAACCCCAGCAGATTTTCATTTTTCTCTCCAGCCGTCTGGAGTTGTGTTTTGTTTTTTTCTGTCCACCCTGGCCATCGGACCTTACTTTTATTAGTGTTGCCTAATTTAATTTTTTTATTATGTCCTTTTTCCATTTCTTCATCATGTAAAGCACTTTGAGCTACACCATTTGTATGAAAATGTGCTATAGAAATAAATGTTGTTGCTGTAATAGATGTATTTTTGGAAGATAATTGTAACTTTTAAAAATAGCCTGTTTGCCTGTTTCTTCTCTAAATAATTTAAATCCCAAGACTGCAGATATTTGAACAATATTCTGTAATTAGAGCAATTGGGAAAGGGAATGTGGAGCTGAACTGTTCAGTTTATTGTGATCTCATTTCTAACAATAATTAGGAATCTGCTTGCTATGTTGACTGAGCGATCTTCTCTGGAGGACACTGATGTTACGTTACCATCCATTGTTCTATGAAAACGGGGAAACAGAAAATGCCGACCCAGACTCCAGTTGAAGGGTGAGGATTGAAATCATTTCCAAAGTTTCCTAATTTCTACAGGAACCTCCACAGAACACAACTCTTTAACTAATAACCTGCACAGCACTCCACTTTCTCCTTTCCTTTATTTTGTTTGCCACTTCTGGACGTGTGTCTTCTCTGTAGAAGAATTATGACATTTGGCTCTTATGAACTTGTAATATTAATGGGATTGGTGTCAGGGTTCTTACTAACCGATACCATCCTGTTCCACATTCACTCTAAGGGGGGATAGGTTGATATTTAGTTTGCAAAGTTATTTGTATAACAGCAATGGTTATGTGCCAATAGTTTGAATATTTTGAGACAATTGAATGCTTTTCCTTAGGTGTATATATAAGATTGGCTTTATTTTATATGGTGATGATTTACTTGTTATGATGAATATGCTTTTAATTGAGTGGAGTCCACAAGAATGGCCAAACTAGATAGAACTATACAGGATTTTGTTTTTCTGTTGAGGTATCTGTTACAATGGCTGCAGTGGGTGGAAACCTCTGCGTTGTGCTTACCAGCTGCAGAATTCACTTTTGACCATTATAAACAAATTGGCTAACAGACGAGCAGAGATTGGATAAAATGACCATCTGTTTTACCACTAGAATTAGTTTTGATAAGGGGTACCCCCAACAATATGGGCCTAACACCTCATGAGACACTATTTTTGGGGATCCATAAGTAACTTTTAAAAATGACAGATGAAGTACTGCAATGCTGACTAATGTGAAACAAAACTTTTAAATCTTTACATCTGCTGTGTTGTTTCTGACAGCACATGAATTTGAACCTGGAGACTGAGTTGTGCTAAAGGTCTGCAGACAAACAAATCATCCGACTCCCAAGTGGAAACAAGCCATACCAGGGAGGGAATCAAGCCGTGGTCCAGGCCAACTGACTACTGGAGAAGGTCCCCATTCCACTTTAAGGGATCACAGTTTCCTGCTGCTAACAACTCAACCGCGCAGGTGACACCTGATGATGAAAGATCATTGTGGGTCAGGAATCATAGATGGTGGTGTGCATGGCATTCAGACCACAGTCTCATTCATCAGATCAGGAGTTCCAGATATTGATATCCTATCTTTGTTATGTTGAAAAGGAGGGAGGTAGAGGGAGAAAAAGCAAACTGCAGACAGCCAGCAGCAGGACCATGGTTCAAATCCAATTCTGTGGATCTGTGAGGAGTGACCACTGCAGCCCTGAATGGCTCCTGACATTCACAATAATATAAAGTCATTGGTGATTTGTTAAACTCATTAAGGAACAGCAACTGAAATCAATAAATAAACGTCCTGAGAGAATTTGTGAAACAAACACTGCAGAGAGACACCTCATGTGAATTACGTCAGCAGAGAGAATATGGCAGTCGCAGGGCCTCAGTGTATAAACATCTTAGTGTGCAGGCAGGACGGCTCTTCTCATGATGACATCACTGCAGTGACAGACATGGAGTTCAATCAAATGAAACTTGGGCGCTGCTTTCGTCACAGTAATGCATCTTGTCGTAAACTGATTTATGAAACTGAAGTCTACAGACTGTTTTATGTTTTTGCATTTATGTCGCTTTTATCCACAGTCTTTGGAAATCTTCTTGTCATCATTTCTATTTCTCATTTTGTTCAGCTGCACATGCCGACTAATCTTCTGATCCTTTCACTCACAGCGGCCGATTTCTTAAATGGTTTCTTTGTGTTGCCCATCAGTTTGATTGTTATGATAGAACATTTCTGGTTCTTTGGAGTTATTTATTGTTATTTGTATCAGGCACTTGCAAATATTCTTAGTTTAGCAGTTGAATGTAATGTGGTTTTAATATCCATTGATCGCTACATTGCTGTCTGCCATCCTTTCTTTTACAGCTCAAAAATAACTTTAACTGTGGTAAAGGTCAGCATTGCTGTAGTGTGGCTGTTTGCACTTTTAATTGTAGTCATACTTTTATATTTTAGTTATATTGAAACAGAGGTATGTTAAGCAGCTTGTGCAGTATACACTTACGATGAAATGGCCATTTTTATTTTACTCATGACTTTTTTTATACTTTATTTACTAATGATTGTTTTTTATATAAGAATATTTGTAGTTGCAAGAACCCATTCAAAAGCCATCAACTGTATGATAGAAAAGAGGCAAACTGAGGAGGTGAGTGACAGTAAAATATCAAAACCGTCTGAAAGAAAAGCCACAAAAACATTAGGAGTAGTCGTGGGGGCTTTTATTATCTGTTGGCTTCCTATCAATATATTCAATCTGAGTGCTGACAGGAGATATCTAATCACACGTATCATCAGGGATGTCTTTGTGTTACTAAGTGAAGTGACCTTTGGAGTTAATCCAATTCTTTATGCTTTTTTTCATTCCTGGTTCTGAAAAGCACTGAAAATCATCGTGATGTTTAAAATATTTTGACCAGTTTCTTCACTGCACAGTTTAATGTAAATGTTAAAACCTAAAATAAACAATGTAAAAGTAATTTTCTGTGTTTAGATATATTGAAACTTTTGTGCATTATACCTTTCCTCATTTTTTAAATTAGCAGTACAATTCCTGATCATATTTATTAACAATAACATCTATGTATTACTGTTGATGTTTGATTTTGTCGAAATTGTACTGTGTTCGGGTAAAGTATTAATATTGCTTATTTCACCACAGTTACTTTCATACAGTATTAAATAAAGAGCTCTGCAAATGTAGAAGACTTCTGGCAACTGATTTCAGTACTTCAGGGTTTCTTGGTGATGTTATTTCTTTTTATTGAGTAACATGATTATTGTATTTTTCATTACTTTGGGACGCAATCATTATCTGTTTATAAATTGTTAAGTAATGTCTTGAATTTTAACCAAAATCTAGAAATGTAAAAATCTGTTAATATCTGCAGTTACCGTTTGTGCACAGCAGAGCTCAGGTGATGACCGAAATTCTGTTCAGTGACAAAGCTTTGGTCAGGCAGGTGGGGAGTAGATAGATAGATAGATAGATAGATAGATAGATAGATAGATAGATAGATAGATAGATAGATAGATACTTTATCAATCCCCAAAGATTAATTAAGATTAACAAAGAATCAAATCACACAGCATACTGCTTCCTTTATTATTCTAATTGTATATCAAAATAAAGTTTTCATTTTAATCTTGATGCTGAAGTTTCCTATTTCTGCATCTGAATCTGCACTCCTATATAACGTAGCAGATAATGGACGAGTGCAGATGGAGCAGTCGGATTTCACTCCTCACACTGCTGGCTCACAAAATGACAGTGAGGTGACTGTGAGAAACTGAATCTGACGACTGAAAATGTAAAATGATGTTTGATGTCTACAATTAAACGTATGATTTACTCCATAAGACCGAAATTTGTTAATATTTGTGAAACCTCATTAACCGCAATTGCACACCTCATACTGAATACAATTAATACTTCAAAGAACAGCATTGTGCTCATCCACATTGGGTGCATAGATATTTATCAAAATTGCTTTACAATTAAATAAATTACACATAATCATCACATATCGCCCTTCAGGATCTGATACTATAAATGAAATTATTTTGTGAATTAAGATTCCCACACCTCTAGTTTTCCCTTGTATAGCTGGAGTGGAATATTTGGCCAGTCCAATCTCTTTGATTAAATGAGTCTCCTGTTAAAATACTATTTTGGGGTTTAGACCTGTTAGGTGAGAGAATACTTTCTTCCTCTTTAATTCATGATTGAGATCTTTTGACATTCCAGCTCACAAAGTTCACTGTTTGGTTATGGAGACATTGCTTCTGAACTTTTTTTGTCATTTTATAATCTTAAATTAAGGTTGTATATTATTGCATGTGATAGCTTTAACCTTAATTTCCAATGTTGCAAGGAGTTACGGCTATGAATCCTATTGTGTTGGCACTTACAATTTTGGTAATGAAAAGGATAGTTCAGAAATAGCTTGCTCTCTTCTCTCTCCCAAACTCCCCACCCCCCATTTAGCATCCGCAAGTGAGGCAAGACCACACTTCAAGAAGTCCCAGATCTCCGACATGCCTAGAGACAGAGCATGAGGGTATGATGTTAACACTAGAATTACCAGAGCCTACGAAAAAACTCGTAGATCGGTCCCACCTTAAATCGCTTCTCACCTCTCCATCAGTGTCTTTTGTCCTGTAAATATGTGGATAAGCAGCAAAGAGCAAGCAGCCTGCTATCACATCCCCCCACCCCCACAGTTTTCTCAGCTCAAGTCTGTTTACCTGCAGAGTTGTATAGAGTGAGAAGTCAAGCAAAATGACACCTTTTATAAATACTATATTGTTATTTGGAACACTTGCATTTCATGTGTGTTCCGTGTCTACAACGATCTATGTAAACACAGAAATGTTTTTCATGTTTTAGTAATAATTGACAAAATGTAGACATGAAGTGTATAATGTGTGAAGCCTGAATTCCAAATATCAAAGAAACACTTTCACAAAAGGTACAAATATAACAGAACAAGTGCGCTTCTATTCTGCGGTGGGTTAGCACCCTGCCCGGGATTGGTTCCTGCCTTGTGCCCAGTGTTGGCTGGGATTGGCTCCAGTGACCCTGTGTTCGGATTCAGCGGATTGGAAAATGGATGGATGGATGGATGGATGTGCTTCTATTCAAGAATATAACTGAAGAAAAAGAACCCACTTTAGGGTGCGACATTGACACCCGTTTACTACGACCGCTTCCGTGGTGCAACTGTTGACTGGTAATCAATGCTGTTTCTTTGAAGGACAGGTGATTAGCAAAATGATGCCGGACTTCGTCCTATATTCAAATGGTGCCATCTTTCACCTTTATGCCTGGTATAGCTGTGTTGTTCTTATATGTGAGTGGTCGTTTCTTGCGGGAAGGGCTTCTGTTCTCTTTCTCCAATCTGAGTTCACCTCTGTTATAGCGCATCTTTATTTGAATGCAGCAGTGTCAGATCGGGGTGAGCGTGAACGCGACTGAGAGAATAAAACTGAATAAAAAAAACCACTAACCTTTATAAGTACCATACATTTACACCGTCTGTTACAGACTCAAATCAAATGTATGCTTTTGAAAAAAAAGCACATTTGTTCTGTTATATTTGTATCTTTTGTGAAAGTGCTTATTTATTTGATATTTGGAATTCAGGCTTCACACATTATACACTTCATGTCTACATTTTGTCAATTATTACTAAAACATGAAAAAGTTTCTGTTTTAACGACATGTTTACATAGATCTTTTTAGACACGGAGCACACATGAAATGCAAGTGTTCCAAATAATGATATAGTATTTATAAAAGGTGTCATTTTGCTTGACTTCTCACTCTATACAACTCTAAGCAACTGACACGCAGGTAAACAGACTTGAGCTGAGAAAACTGTGCGGGGTGGGTGGATGTGATAGCAGGCTGCTTGCTGTTTGCTGCTTATCCACACATTTACAGGAAAAAGGACGCTGATGGAGAGGTGAGAAGCGATTTAAGGTGGGACGGATCTACGAGTTTTTTCGTAGGCTCTGGTAATTCTAGTGTTAAACAGCACCCATGGAGATGCAGATAACATATGATAGTGCACTCCTAATACAATAAACCAAAGGTGTTATGTTAAAGAGTCCCGTTTGGAAAAAAGAAAAATATATATATATAAAATGTATACACATACACACACACATACATATACATGTACAAGTATAATTATAATTGTAATTAAAATGTTTATGTAGCAGGGAAGGAAATAAAATGAATAATTACAGCTCACTGCAAATAGCCCAAATTGCAGGTAAAGTCTTTTTTGCCTTGACAGGACACGATGTGACTCATGATTGTATTTCAAAAAGTGTCGGGGTCAGTGTTTTAACTCTTTTTCAGCTTCATTTGGAGAACTAAAAATGTAAAATTTGCCTTAAATATCCACTCTCAGTTTAGCAGGGTACAAGAGGCTGTTTTTTTTATTTCGGCTTTGTGTAAACACTGCTTAATGCTGTTAAATGCATCACGTTTAGCAGCTGTTGAATGTGAAAAATCAGGGAAAATGCAAATATGGTTATTTTCAAATATAATCTCTTGTTTCAGTCTGAGAACGGACATCAGATTTATCTTAGATTGTAATTCATTGAAACGTACAATAAGGCCTCTAGGTTTTGAGACTTTCGATCCATGTATGTGGTAAGCTGCTGATATCCCGGTGTCTGATTTGAAGTCCTCTCCAATTATTTTAGAGAATAGTTCAGCGATGAACTTAACTGGGTTTGGGCTTTCACTGTTTTCAGGGAGATCTTCAGTTCTGTTATTATTTCTTCAATATCTGTCTTCCAGCACTGCTAATCTGTCTCCAATCACTTTGCCTTTGGATTTATTAGCTGCTACTTTTTCGTCAGCAGCAGAAGCCATTTTTTCAACTATTTCAATATGTGTTGTGAACATTTGCTTAATGTCTTCAAGCTGAGTTTCAAGGGCTCTAAATTTATTTTCAGACTTTCTCACATTTTCCTCTGTTTTTCCTTTATTTTTTCTAGCATAGCTTTAAAGGTTGCCTCAAAGTGATTACTTAAACAGTTCTCTGAGTTTTGAATATCCTGAAACAGCTTCTCATTTGTCATGTTTATGTACTTTACATCTTTCATTATCCTTTAATTATCTTTTCTAAATTCTTTTGTGTTCTTCTTTATATTTCTCATTATCTCATTTATGACCCCCCTGAGAGCGGTAGTTATTGTAGTAATCATTGCTGTGACCGTTACCTTCTGCTCGGACTGTTTGTTTCAGTCTTCTCTGAGCTCTGTGGGTGCGAAATAACAAGCCCAGTCGGAGTTGATGCCGGCTCATGGTGAATAATTGACAGTGCAGAAAGTAAGGCCATTTTCAGTTTCAATGAATCATCTGGAATTGACGAGGTCTCCTGGCCTGACTCAGTTGCACCTTTGTTCCCACTTTCGCTCTCGGCTGGAGGCAATGCTGTGGGTGACAGGCCCCAGGAGATCCATTCTTACGCCCATCTTTTCCAGGTGAGTCTCTGCCAGGCCATATCTTGAACTTGAGCTTGAGGCCTGTTTAGAATTAGATAAAGCTGTTATCTGTCTTTTCCGTTTCTTTCTGAGCCTTTTTTCTGTTGGTCATACTTATATATACAGTACTTGCATATGCTGTAGCCCCTCAGGTTCAGTAAATACAGGATACCTTGGGATGAAAGAAAAAAGGAAAACTAACACTGCTGCTAACGGAGTTCCGTCTCAGAAGTCCGTTAGGTTAGGCTTAGGTATTTTATGTGGAGTAACTTGGCAACTTCCCTGAACATGTTCATGGTGAAAGGTTTCCCTTGGTTGGTAAGGACTTCTTTAGGGATGCCTACACATTTAAATACCCCTACTAACTACCAGGTGGTAGTTTTTGAATTGGCTTGTTTCAAGGGGATAGCCTATAGGATATTGTGTAGCATAATCCATGAGGACCAGAATGTACTTATGTCCTCAGGCTGAGGTTTCGAGCGGACCTACAATGTTTATACCTATCTGCTCAAAAGTTTTGCCTATTAGAAGCACGAGAAGAGCTTGGTCCTTTTTTAGGAATTTATCGTAATTGGCACTTGGGACATGAAACTCAAAAATGACGAACCTCTTTATTTATCCTAAGCCAAAACAACAGAGTTTAATTTTCTCTAATGTTTTGTTGGCCCCAAGACGGGCAGCTTAGAGGTGGGTGTGAGCTGGCTCATAGATCTGCCGCTGGTAGGTCTTTGGAACTAGCAACAACAGCCTTACACCTCTCTCATGTTCTGATACACAACATAACAAATCATTTTTCAAAATGAAATGTAGGCCCTGGGGCAGGGGATGAGCATTATGTTGCCATCTACCATAACAACTCCATTATTTGCAAATTTCAGGGAAGCATCATTCCACTGTTCCCATTTAAATGAATTTGGAAAATGCCTAAACTAAAATTTAATTCTGGCAGAGGATCCGTAGTGACCTTCTAGGATGGGCATTGGGTTGCGGTGCTGTTGCCAATTCATCTGTATGCAAAATTATTGCATCCTCTGCAACCCTTTGGGTGGACACCTCTGTACCTGTTTGAGCTGGGATAATACATACTATGGAGACAACTTGGGGAAAGCCCATTCACGTCAAGGCCCATTTTCACCAGAAGTGGGTGTAGTGCATGTCCTCTTTTGCTGTGGGATCAAGTCCAACCTGAGTATGACAGGGAAGGGAGGATTCTGCATCACAGCAACCTTGAGGAAGCAGGTTTCCCACTGAAATGTAATCACACAATGGCAGATTTTTACCAAAGGGTTTCTCCATGTATACGCATCAGACCGATCCTTCCGGAGCTCCACTGTTGTGGAAGCACACACTGGTGAGCAACAATAGAAATGTTACTCCCTGAATCAATTAGAACAAACACCTTATAACCATTGATCACCACCACACCTGTACATGGAGAGGTGAGAGGGTTGACTAAAGCACAATACCTTCCACCCAGGGCCCAACTATAGTCCTTGGGCTTGTGCAACCTCTCCTTAGGCCAGGTGTCAGGTTCCGTGCTGCACTGGCTGGGCTTGTTCCTTTGGCCATGATCCCTTCTAGGTTTCCGGTGGTCATGTGGTGGTTCTGAACTCTCAGTAAGCAAGGGCATTTGGAGATGCTCGATGGACTCAATCAGAGAAACCATGGTCTTCCACGCTTGCCTGCAGACATGTTGTCTGAGACTCAAGGAGAGAATTTAAGTAATAACCACAGGCGACCAACTCTACGATTTGCTTGGATGAATTGGTACCTGGTTTCAGCTAGCGACCGAACTTACACCATAAAACATATGCCTGTGAGCACGTAGGTCGCTCCAGACCAAAACACCATTTGTGGCACTGTTTGGCCTGCAGGTCCATATGCAAGGATCTACAACTTCAACCAATTGTACTTCCCAGTGACCAGCTCATCAAGGTCATAGTCATCTTTCTGCACCTCACTCATGAGTCAGGTCAAGTCAAGTCAATTTAATTTACAGAGCGCTTTTAAAAACAAATGAAGTCGACCAAACTGCAATACAGCTTCCATAAATACACAATAAATACAACATACAGTATCTATCTATCTATCTATCTATCTATCTATCTATCTATCTATCTATCTATCTATCTATCTATCTATCTATCTATCTATCTATCTATCTATCTATCGTGAATATATATAGTAGCCTGCAGGGGGACCCTGCACTGTCTGCACCCTCTTGGATTTGCATGTAACTGCTGCCATCCTGTTGAGGGGCTGGGGAGCCCAGATGCTGGCACTAATCAGCTGCTACGTCTTTTCGAGCCCACACTCTTTCTCACCCAGCACCAGTGGTCGGACATCATTCCCATGTCCACTGAAGGGGTTACAGCTACTTGGCACCCAGTATTGTTGGCTTTTTACATTTTACCCTTTGCTCTGCACCCCTCTTTCCTGTATGGTACTGGTATCACTCACCTGTACCACCGCATTTACGTGGGTGGAGAGTCCTACGTCGAGCTTCCTTAAACAGTCCTGCACCATCTTCAGGGATTCCTCGGCCTTCCTGTCCAAGCCTTCCATTGTCTTATTCCGCACGGGTTAGAGTACCCTCTCCAGCTTACGTACAGCTGACACCAGGTTATTTATTTTGGTTGTTGTGGACTCAGGCTTTGCTTGTCCTTGTCCACTGGCTGAGAGCCCCCTGCCTTTGTCCTTTGGGCTCGTGGTGGACGTTCGCTGACCCCACCTTCACCAAATAACCGGTGGGATTCCAGCACATACCTTCCATCGCAATTCCTGCTATGGGGAGATTTTCACATGATTTTTTTCTTTATTAAACACTTTTATTGTTCTTATAGTATTATTGGCTAACAGACTAATGCAGCACGGAGCTTCTTGGTGGGTCAAAACCTGATGGAAGCAGTCATTTATTTATTTTTTTCTAACAAACCTGCAAATCAGTTCCAGAGTAAATGTCTTCTAAACTTAAAAGCATATTGGCTATCGCTACTGCATTTTAATTCAGAGTCTAACAGCCACTGCCATAACAAAGGACCTTTTATTAAGGTGGAGATATACATGAATGTGTTTCTTTTACTGGATTTTCTGTTTTGGCCTCTCATAAGCGCAGGGTGATCCAGCACACTCCATGCAGGTTCAGCTCACAGGCGTCAGAGGGGCTCTGAGCAGCACAGCACAGGATGGAGTGTCAGACCACCACTGGGCACAACCTCAGCTCATCTGAACCTGCTGATTTAATGTGCTGCTCGCTGTGATGAGGAAAGAAAGTCAAAGTGTCTGAGAACAAAAAAACAAAAACAGCAGACAGAGGAGAAGAAGGAAACTGCAGAGAGCCAGCAGCTGGACCACTGTGGAGCTGTGAGGAGAGACCACCGCAGCCCTGAGCGGCTCCTGACAAACAAATATAATGAAGACGTCTGAGATTTGATGAACTCATTAGTGAGTAAGAACTGAAATGAACAAACAAACATCCTGAGAGAATTTGTGAAGCAAACACAGCAGAGAGACGCCTCATGTGAATTACGTCAGCAGAGAGAATATGGCAGTCGCAGGGCCTCAGTGTATAAACATCTCAGTGTGCAGGCAGGACGGCTCAGTCAAATGACAGACAAGGGCTTGAATCAAATGAAAATCGGGTTTTGCTTTCCTCACAGTAATGCATCCTGTTACTTGTATAAACTGATTTATGAAACTGAAGTGTATGTACTTTTTTATATTTTTGGATTTCTTTTGCTTTTCTCGACAGTCTGTGGAAATCTTCTTGTCATCATTTCTATTTCTCATTTTGTTCAGCTGCACACGCCGACTAATCTTCTGATCCTTTCACTCGCAGCAACTGATTTCTTGGTGGGTTTCTTAGTGTTGCCCTTTTCTTTGAGTCTCCTGATTGACGCTTGCTGGTACTTTGGAGTTGTCTATTGTTATTTGTATGTCATACTAGCAAACGTTCTCAGTGTTGTTGTGATATATAATGTGGTTTTAATATCCATTGATCGCTACATTGCTGTCTGCCATCCTTTCTTTTACAGCTCAAAAGTAACTTTGACTGCTGCAAAGATCAGCATTGCTGTAGTGCGGCTGATTGCACTTTTATTTACGGGGATATTTTTATATTTTAGTTATTTTGTAACAGAGCTATGTGAAAAAACTTGTACACTCTTTACTTCAGATGCTATGTCCATTTATTTTTTACTCATAACTTTTTTTATTCCTTATTCACTAATGATTGGTTTTTATATCAGAATATTTGTAGTGGCAAGAAGCCATTCAAGAGCCATCAACTGTATGATGGAAAAGAGGAAAACTGTGGAGTTGAGTGACAATAAAATATCAAAACCGTCTGAAAGAAAAGCCGCAAAAACATTAGGAGTAGTCGTGGGGGCTTTTATTATGTGCTGGCTGCCTATTCAGATATTCAATCTGAGTGTTTATGGTAGTAATCCAATCACAACTACCATCAGGAATGTCTTTGTGTTGGTCAGTGAACTGAACTTTGGAGTTAATCCAATTCTTTATGCTTTTTTTTATTCCTGGTTCCGAAAAGCACTTAAAATCATCCTGATGTGTAAAATATTTAGCCCAGCTTCTTCTGTGGTCAATTTACTGTAAATCTGAAAACTTAAAAACAATAAAAAAATGTAATTTTCTATGTTTAGAGATTTAGAATCCTGCATGCATTATACCTTTGCTCATTTTTCATATTATCAGTACAATTCTATTCCACACTTATTAACAATACAGTCTTGTCATACTTGCTATTTTGCTATAGGTGGATGTTTTTGTCAAAATCTTACTGTTTTAGTGTAGTGAATAAGGTGTTAATGGGCATTAGAATTATTTTTATAAAATGAATCATTATTAGAATATTTAATAAACAGTGTGAGAGTCCTAGAATTTGACGTAAATACTTCAGGGTTTATTTCTTTTATGTTGTAAAATGATTACTGTAATGTGTATTATTTTGAGACAGAATTATCTGATTGTAAATTGTTAAGTAATAAGTTGAATTTGACCCGAAATCTGTAAAAATTAAATGTTTTAATATTTGCAGTTAAGTTTACACACACTTTCAGATTTCACAGCTAAAATAATCCACAGCAGAGCTCAGACGATGGCTGACATTCTGTTCAGCGACACAGCTTTGGTCAGGCCAGGGGGGGATTTGTTTAAAAATTAAATTCTAGAAAATGTTTGTTATTTTAGGTTTGTATCAAACTAATATTTTAATTTTAATTGTGAAGCTAATGTTTCCTATGTCTGCACTTTAATCTGCACTCCTCCTCACTAAGGCAGCAGATGACAGACGAGTGCAGACGGAGCAGTCGGCCTTCACTCCTCACATTGCTGAATCACTAAATGACACTGAGGTGACTGTGAGGAGCTGAAATGGACGACTGAGAAGGTCAAATGAGGTTTGATGTCCACAATTAAACTGATTTCAACAGCAAGCTACTGAAATGTTTGTGAAATAACACAATATGGTTTGTAAAATAAAACAATCATTTCATGAAATAATGAGTTTATTTCTTTATTTTTTATTCTGAGGTATTACTTCACCAGTAAACGTGACCCATAAATTGTGTTTTAAGGTATTATGATCTGCACTGTATAAGACGATTCCTGATGGATTTTCAGCTCCTTTATTTCTGCTCTGCTCAGCTGATGCTTTACTTGTTCCACTTTAAGAGTTGCCCCCTCATTTCAGACCCCCTTGTGTGTTTATTCAGGAGGTATTATGATGTGGTGGTCTGTACTTCTGCCCTTTTGATTTAGTGTTCTTGTTCCAGTCCTTCGCCCGGTCACTGCCGGTGTTGAATCTCCATGTTCTCTCTTTGCATGTGTGGCTTTTACTCTTCAGGACGGCAGAAGACTTTTATTATCCCAGAGGGAAATTTGATGGCAGCAGAAATGTGTGACACGTAGGACATTGTTAACATTAGAGCCTACGAAAAAGCTCAACAATCCGTCCCACCTTAAATTGCTTTTCACCTCTCCATCAGCGTCCTTTGTCCTGTAAACGTGTGGATAAGCATCAAACAGCAAGCAGCCTACTGTCACACCTGCACAGTTTTCTCAGCTCAAGTCTGTTTACCTGTGTGTCAGTTGCTTAGAGTTGTATAGAGTGAGAAGTCAAGCAAAACGACACCTTTTATAAATACTGTATCATTATTTGGAACACTTGCATTTCATGTGTGTTCCGTGTCTACAACGATCTATGTAAACACATCGTTAAAACAGAAACATTTTTCATGTTTTATTAATAATTGACAAAATGTAGACATGAAGTGTATAATGTGTGAAGCCTGAATTCCAAATATCAAAGAAACACTTTCACAAAAGGTACAAATATAACAGAACAAATGTGCTTTTATTCAAAAATATAACTGCGGAAAAACAACCGATGTTTACCTGCGACATTGACATGTATTTGTTATGATAGCTTCGGTGGCACAACGGTATCAGCTGTTGACCCTGTTGTCACAG
This sequence comes from Erpetoichthys calabaricus, assembly GCF_900747795.2. Classification (NCBI taxonomy): domain Eukaryota; kingdom Metazoa; phylum Chordata; class Cladistia; order Polypteriformes; family Polypteridae; genus Erpetoichthys; species Erpetoichthys calabaricus. Next base: position 311,408,593 of record NC_041396.2, on the reverse strand, counting down.
GGTAGCTGGATTCAATTCTGTTAGCAATCACAGGGCAAACACACACACACACTCATCACACACACACATCCACAGGTGGTTCAGCGTGTAGTTTGTTTTGATGGTGCAGTTTGCTTCCCTTTTATTATAAACTTCTTCATGCCATATTCGCTCACCACTGCATTATATGTCATTTTTTCAACAATTAGACACCTGCCACTCCAACGTCTCATGTGAAGAGCTCACAGAAAATGAGTTTGAAGTTGGCTTCCTCTTCGGATTTTCCGTTCCACCATAAAATCTGCTATATTGTGCATATTTAGTCAGTAGCTGTTGTTAAAAAGCCTATTCTTTAATGTATATTATTTATAAAAATTACAAATTGCCATATCTGCATCAATTGCTCTCACCTCATCTCTTCTTTTCTTCTATTTCAAAACAACAACACTGGTGTTTGACAACACGTTTGCTCCACTACTTACAGGACATTTTACTGTGGAATGTTTCATGTGTGGCGTTTGTGAACAAACGGTCAGCTAACGCCTCACATTCTGCTATATTGCTATTGATTTCTTTTCATTTGAAAGCTGTCTCACAGTACTGACACTGGAATATGAAGTGACATGACTTCCATAACATTCAAGGTACAACCCTAAACGTTTTTAGACCAGTTGTTTTAAAAGAGTACTGTGCGTTATATCTAGCAGCCAACACCATAACTACGTAGTGCTACGCTTCATGTACCGTCGTACCACTTTCTAAATGATTGCTGATCATCTTAATGTTGGTAAGGAGACAGTTCGCCGGACTGTAACCGAAGACTTGAGAAAAAGAAAGATCTGTGTGAGATTTGTTTCTCACACCTTGACCACAGAGCAGAAACAAGAACGTGTTGTTTACTGCCAGGATCTTCTTCTATTGGGACAATATCATTAACAGTGACAAAACATGGTGTTTCTCCTATGATCTGGCTACCAGACGACAGGCATTATCAAACAGTGAAAGAAATTAAGTATGCAGTGACAAAGGAGCTTAATAACATTTCAAAAACTGCTTTCCTGGAGGGTGTGAAGAAGTTGAAGGAACGTGCAAACAAGTGTATTGTTCAAGGAGGAATGTATTTTGAAGAGTAAAAATAAATGATGTCCATATAAGAAGTTATATGTGTTTTATAACAGTTGTCTAAAAACTTTTGGGCCTCGCCTTGTATGTGTTGAATTACAAGACACTTCACTGTGGAGTTTGTAATCTGTGGGTCTCTGAATGCGATACTTGACAACACTTTCTGTGAACCATTCTTCCCATTTTGAACCTTAAAACATCTCACAATTTCTAAAGAATATCATTGTTTTGACTTGCAGGAGTTTTATTGAGGATTTCTTTCTTTTCTTTTTGTTTTTTGTTTTTTTATGCCTTTGATTATTAGAGAATAGCACTTTATCAGTTACCCCTTATGTTATTGCAAGCATTTTATTTTCTCGATGTCTCACAATAATGTAATGAAACACATTATACTATTCAATCTTTTATAATCTGTTATTTTCAGCCTCTTAACACAGCACACCCTATCAGTGTTGGGATCCTGCAGTGATGCAATCCATGCCATGGTGGACACAACAATAAGACATCAGTTAATATGTGATGAGAACTGCAGCCGAGCACGGCACGAAGGTAAGAAGTCCATAAAGCAGCAGTGTAGTGAGGTCTGTCATGCCAAGAAATTATGGCCGTACTAAGAAGTCTTCATTTTTGTTTCCAAGTTGACTCGTCCTTCTGTTTAAGTGTGTGCAGACCCAGACTTACACCAAGATGGTGGCCATCATTATAAGAATTCGACTGATGACTGTTAAGTTAATCACTTCCCCTTCCTTCCTTTTTCACAAAGTACCGGATGGATTTTCCAAGGGGAATTGTAGAATCTACACTATTATTTCCTTATTCAGCCCCCCATGGTCCTGCATTGTGAAATCACCTGAAAACAATCGCTTCCCTCACTTTTCATTGAAAATGGCATACAAAGAGTCCACTTTTAAAACCAACTTTGACGGAAGTGCTGTCTGTTGATGCCAGACATGCCAAACCTGAGGACCAAGCAGGAGGGGACCAAGCGCTTTTTTATGTGTTTTCTGCTTCATTAGTAATTTGTATTTTTCCCTGTGAATTGCTGTCTGTGTTCTGCAGAGATCAAGAAAATGATCAAAGGAAAAACATCACACAGATAATCACGGTATTACAATAAGAGTGATGAAGAAAAAGACAAATCAGAAAACTGTCGGCATTCCAGATAGTTCAGTGCAGTAGAAAATGAGTATAAACTCACATGAAATGGCATCACAATGTTTTTCACACATCTTGGAGTCTGAAGTACACAACCAGCATCGATCTGATGTGGGAAAAGGGATAACATTTAAAATTGTGAAGAGTGAAGTGCAGCGCAGCAGTGACTGGAGACACACTCACAAAGTTCTGATTGACATGGCAGATCTGACAATGACTGCAAACACAAGAAGAAATGGGGGACTTTCTTTGTGAAAATGGAAAGATCAGAGCAACGTGGCACCTTTTTACGAGTCAAAAAATGTGATTTGAATACAATTGCACACTTAAAATTAATCCAGAGTGGCTCTTCATTGCGATGTCATAGTTAAAACGTTTTTGGCTCCCTAAGGAAACATCCACATGAAGGATCCAGAAAGAACCTCATGTATTTAGACTGTTAATAGGCCCCATACATAATAAGGAAGAGATGATAACAGATTTGTGAAATACAGAGGGCTCCTGAATTGAAAAGGCTTCTTGCTGCACACAATCACTCAGGCTAAGCATCAGTGAGGGATGGGATAGCAGGCTGCCTTCTGCCAGTGCCAACTAACACATTTAAAAAACAACGACGCTGATGAGGAGGGGAGAAGGAATTTAAGGTGGCCCGATATTACGGCTTTTTTTGTAGGCCTTAGGGATTCTAGTGTTAAGTACAAAATCTGATCTGTCTTCTCACTGGAACCTGGTTTGGTAAATCTGACACTGTTCCCCTACCTGAGGCGGCACCAAACGGATACTCATTCCTTAATAAGTGTAGAGATTCTGGTTGAGGAGGAGGACTTATTGTGACAAAATGCAAATTGCCTTTAAACATTTCGGTGACTTCTCATCCTTTTAGGAATTCACCTTATATATTAAAACAGATTCCAAAACAGTTAAAGTGCTAGTCTACAGACCACCAGGACCATATTCATTGTTTATGACTGAATTTAGCAACCTTTTATCTGATTTGGCTATAAATTATGATCACATAGTATTGATGGGGGATTTTAATGTACACATTGATGTGGAAACTGACACTTTTAGCAAATGTTTTACTTATTTGTTAAGTTCAGTAGAATTTTGTCAGATTGTCAAAGGTCCAACTCATAATCATCACCACACATTAGATTTAACTATAACTTACAAAGTTGAAATTCAAATTAAAACATTACTCCATTAAATTAAGTTTTATCTGATCACTACTTAATTACATTTGATTGTGTTCTGCCCTTACCAAGACATTCACAGATTAAAACAAAGACGGTGAGACATTGAGACTGTAATTGTGCTTCAAAATGTGTAGATACTGTGAGTAAGTCAAATGTAATTGTGTAAAACCATTGTGAAGAAATAAGAGGACAAACAAACAGATTAAGGGTTGGGGATCTGTCCCTGTATAATGTCAGTGGTCCAGGTAATCAACTGCGACTGATAATGTGGTCAAAATATTTTTAAATCAAAACAGTTGACATCAAAACAATGTTCACATGAGCTTTTATGTAGCTGTGGCCGGAAGTATAACAAACGGAGGAAATGGGGTGACGTGAAGAGTAAGTGACGGGGGTGACGTCAACATCATCAGTAGCCAGAGATGAGGACTTTGGAAAGGGACCGCAAGTGAAGTCACAACATGGAGGACGGAGGAGACATCAGACAGACTGCATGCGGAAGTGGAGTCATCTCTGGGCGTCGGGACGGTGTTTACGGGCATGATGTGGGCTTTTGATCTGCTTGTTTTCTGGTGGGGAAGAGAGAAAGGAATTAATACTTCATCTTATATCCCCATCTTGGGTTCTTTCGCACTTCATCAGGCACATTGGCTGCCCTCTAATCGCGCTTGTGTGACACCATTTAGATCAGTTAACATCAAATGAAAACATGGACAATTTAGATCAGCTAACATCACATTATAATGTGACCTTGAGAGATGCTCTAGACGCAGTGGTGGCCCCTTAAAACAAAAGTGATCAAAGCACATAGAAACTCTCCCTGCTTTAATGAAAACACTCGAGCTCTTAAATTAGAGTGTCGAAAACTGGAGCGCAGATGGAGAACAACAAAGCTGCAGGTCTTTCAAACTGCATGGACAAAGAGTGTTAAAAACATATAAAAAGCTCTCTTTTTTGTCTTTCAGTTCTGCCAATCATCAGGTTAAGACTCTTTATACATTGACAAATGTTTAGGTGATCCATTGAGGAGACATCTCTGGGAGTCACTTTGTCTGGGTATGATCATTTTATCAGGCCCAGAGGTTTCATTCCAAAGACGACCTGTGAGGAGAACTGAACTGGCAGTTTGCTTTTTCATCTTTCATGTCAAAGTATAGCAAATCCTATGGGTGATGCCAGTCTACCCTACATTAACATACGTAGCTCAGCACTTTGAAGTAAAGAAGAAAAATATCTTAGAAAAGTAATTTTGGAAAGCAAACGTCAGACTGATGAGAAAACAAAAGTGCCAGCTCTGGTGTGGACATTGAATTTATGTTGTTAGAACTTACATGAGGAATGAATAGTGCAGTCAGATTTCTGCTGGGGAGGATGATACAGTGTATGGTATAATATGTCAGTCATTTTCTAACCTGTCCTGAACAGGGTCTTGGAAGTCTGCTGGAGCCTATCCCAGCAAGCATAGGGTGCAAGGCAGGAACAATTACTGGACAGGACGCCAGTACATCGCAGGGCAAACACACTCACATCCACCACGACCACACACTAGGGCCAATTTAGGATCACCAATTCAACTAACCTGCATGTCTTTGGACTATGGGAGGAAACCAGAGCACCCGGAGGAAACCCACACAGACCCGGGGAGAACATACACCCGGAACACAAACCCTGGTCTCCTTACTGAGAGGCAGCAGGTCTACCACTGCGCCACCTTGATATCCTGTTCTAATTATGTCACTCATTTATTAGAGTCTTATATTAATTTTGGAATTATTACATAAAATATGGGTGGAAGGGAAACTCCCTTTATTAGGGAACGAAGTGGTTGTCATCCCTTTATCAAAACCTAAGAAGAACCAATCAAACCCTTCCGGTTATAGACCTGTGTCATTGACGTCAAACATGTCTAAGATAATGGAGCTATGAGAGTTTCAAGATTATTTTATGTCTTGGAGGCTTATGGACAATTAGCTTTATGTCAAGCTCGATTTTGAAAAGGGAGAATGACAGTGGACTCTGTGTTAAATTTGGAATTAATACGGCTCAACTTATCAAAGAGTCCATTGTAACAGTTTTCTTTGATGTAGAGGAACCATATGACATGTTATGGACAAAAGGGTCATCAATTAATCTTGAAAAAACAGTGAACTGTTTCTAAATTAAAGGAAGAGAAAAACCAGGGTGGGATCAGTAATGTCCTAAGACTAGGTTATAGAGAATCAGACACCACAGACGAGTGTATGCAGCCCGCAAAGTTCAGTATCATGGTTAATGATAGCTTTGGTAAGGTTAGCTTAGATATTTCAAAATCTTTATATGCAGATGAAGATTGCAATGTATTTCTTTAAATGATCAGTTGAGCTCCAAAGTGCCTGACACAACCAAACTCAAAGAAGAAAGCAGGCGTTGTAACCAGCAAGTCCTAAATGTTCCTTCACGGAGACGCCTGTCAGTCTGCATATCGACGGTGATGGAGAAGCTTGCATAACTGAGGCTGGACAAGGCCTTTGAAAATCGTGTGTGTCTGAGCACATCCACAGGAGCTGCCAGTGGTCAATGGCTACTCTCAGCTCACAGGGAGACGTACACAGAAATGGAGTTCAGGTTGAGAGAGCTGGCTGAGTGTTAGACTTTGAAACGCTGCCTCATGTTTGAGTTCGGCTGGGCACAGACTGTAAAATGACTTCAGGTCACAGACACACAATGCACGCTTATCATCACACCTACTGAGTCCTGACACTTTTATTAAACATGAGCTATTGGCCATAAAGAAGAAATTAGTAAAATTGAGGCAGCATGCTGATGCCAATATGTACCAAATATATCTTCTTTCGGCTACTCCCGTTAGGGGTTGCCACAGCAGATCATCTTCTTTCATATCTTCCTGTCCTCTCCATCTTGCTCTGTCATACCCATCACCTGCATGTCCTCTCTCAACACATCCATAAACCTTCTCTTAGGCCTTCCTCTGTTCCTCTTCCCTGTCAGCTCTATTTTTAACATCCTTCTCCCTATGTATTCAGCATTTCTCCTCTGCACATGTCCAAACCAACGCAATCTCGCCTCTCTGACTTTGTCTCCCAAACATCCAACTTGGGCTGACCCTCTAATGTCCTCATTTCTAATCCTGTCCATCCTTGTCATACCCAATGCAAATCTTAAAATCTTTAATTCTGCCACCTCCAGCTCTGTCTCCTGTGCCACCATCTCCAGCCCATATAACATAGCTGGTCTCACTACCGTCCTGTAGACCTTCCCTTTCACTCTTGCTGATACCCGTCTGTCACAAATCACTCCTGACACTCTTCTCCACCCTCCATGCACTCTCTTCTTCACTTCTCCTCTACAATCCTCATTACTCTGTACTGTTGATCCCAAGTATTTAAACTCATCCACCTTCTCTACTCCACTCCCCTCATCCTCACCATTCCACTGACCTCCCTCTCATTTACACACATGTATTCTGTCTTGTTCCTACTGACCTTCATTCGTCTCCTCTCTTATCCTGCTCCCTACTATCGCTAATGATCACAATATCATCAGCAAACATCACAGTCCACGGGGACTCCTGTCTAATCTCGTCTGTCCGCCTGTCCATCACCATTGCAAATAAGAAAGGGCTCAGAGCCGATCCCTGATGTAATCCAGCTGCAGGAGATGCGCAAACCACTGTGTTTCTTCATGCCAGTCCTTAGCCCAGATAAATGGAGAGGGTTACATCAGGAAAAGCATCCGATATAAAATTTCACCAGATCAATATGCAGACAACAATACAAATGTACCAAATATACACTGAAATACAAAAATTACAGCAGTCCTTTCACTGGCCATTACAGGTCAGACTGTAAAACTAACAGCAGTGCTGAAGATCACAAATAACAGCAGCTTGGGCCTCACTGAGGACTTTCTGTGTGTGTCTGTGGTACTCGGTTCTTTGTTTAAAAATACACAACGATGATTAAAGAGTTCCCTGGGGTTCATTAGCACTGAAAAAGGACGTTTGATGATAACAAGATGTCAGAGAGGCTGCTGTAATCCCTTTAGAGACTGTATAAATATCACCTGCAGACGCCTGCTACGACAGTCTTCAGCATGTTTGTGGGCAAGCATGGAATTACTGAGGGAATTAAAATGGAATTTATGATTTGTTACTGCTGTCATAATAAATTAATTTATGAAACAGATGTCTGTGTATGTCTTTATATTTTCACTGTTGTTTTGATCTCGTCACTACCTGTGGAAATCATTTTGTCGTCATTTCTATCTCTCATTTCTTGCAGCTCCAAACGCCGACTGATTTTCTGCTCCTTTCACTTGCAGCAGCTGATTTCTTGGTGGGTTTGTTTGTGTTGCCCGTTACTTTGACTATACAGATTGAAACCTGCTAGTTTTTTGGGGTGATTTACTGTTACGTCTATCAGACACTTGCTAATTTCTTTGATGTGGCCATTGTTACTCATTTGGTGTTAATATCAATCGATCGCTACATTGCTGTTTGTAATCCATTTTTTATAGCTCAGAAATAACTCTGAATATCACAAAGGTCAGTATTGTAGTGTTGTGATAGTATTCATTTATATTTGCATTCCTTTTTGTATATTTTAGTTATATCTAAACAGGGGAATGTGAACAAATATGTTCATTTTATGGATATGACAATTCAACTTTTGTATTTTTAATATTTATTGTTATTATTCCATATTTACTAATGATATGCTCATATACAAGAATATTTATAGTTGCCAAAAGGCATTGTAAAGCCATTAAATGTTTGATTGAAAAGACGTAGTTGGTGGAGAGCAGCAATTGTTACTCATTTGGTGTTAATATCAATTGATTGTTAAATTGCTGTTGGCAATCCATCCTTTTATAGCTCAAAAATTACTGTGAATATCACAGAGATCAGCATTGTAGTGATGTGGCTGTATTCATTTAAATGTACATTTACTCTTTTATATTATAGTTATATTGACACAGGATTATGTGAGCAAAGCTGTATGCTATATGGATATGACTTTTCAAGTGCTATTGTTTCAATAAGATCTTTTATTGTGCCATATTGATCTATTTTTGTAAAGCACTTTGGTCACAGCATTACTATGTTGTTTTAAATGTGCTATATCAATAAATTGACATTGACATTGACATATTCAGTAATGATATATTCATATACAAGAATATTTATAGTTGCCCTAAGGCATTCTAAAGCCATTAAATGTTTGATTGAAAAGCAGCAATTCAAACACACCTAAAGCGTCTGAAACAAAAGCTGCAAAGACCCTCGGACTGGTGGTGGGGGGCATCTTCATCATCTGCTGGTTACCTGTCACTTTGTTTGATTTTTCTGTTAATGTTACTTCACTTACCTTGAATGATATAAGGAACTTCTTAATAGTGGTAAGTGAGATCAGCTTTAGAAGTAACCCATTTATTTATACTTTTTTTATCCCTGATTCAGAAAAGCACTTAAAAAAATACTGAGTTTTAAAATATTTAGCCCTGCTTCTTCAGTGATTAATTTATTGGAAGTTTTAAAATTGGATAGAAGTGCACGTCAATATTCAGTGCTGACTTATTCATATTAATTTGTTTTGTGAATTACACATTCTGGATATTAATACTCAGCACTGAGTTGCTTCTTCAAATTCTAGAAGTGTCATCCATTTTCTTAACGACTCCTGTATGCCAGTTTGTAGCAGTGCTACTTTATAAGAACTGCATCTCCCAGCAGTCCTTGTTGGGGCTGCTGGGGTCAAAGGTGGCCACAGGTAGTTAAAAGGAGGGCAGAGGGCAAAGAGGAGAAAAGTTTGTTTTGTTTGGTGCGGTGTGTGTTGCGGTTATCTGTCATCTGTGCCTGCTGTTATTGGAACTCTAATCTTTGTGTCCTGGACTGTATTCGTTTGTTGGAGTCTGGATCGTCTGTCTACCTGTGCACTGAGAACTGTGTTGGATTCTTTGGTTTTCCGGAAGAGTGGAGCGCTCCTGAATCAACCATCTGATTTCATCCTCATCATCAGTAACTACCGGTAGGACTGTGTTTTTCCTTCTCCCTTTCAACATACAGATCGCTGGACTTAACTTGGTCACTTTTCATCTTCATCCGGTTTGGTTTATATGGACTTTGCTGTGTGGTGTTTGTGTTTATATGTAATATCGCCGAAGGGGTCAGGGGTGGTATTACTGTTTTCATTAATTATTTTGGATCATTATATTTGTAATTGTTTGCCTTTCCCAGTGTGCTTTATTGTCTCAGTTGTGAGTGTGTGTGGGTCGATCCAAGGCTGGGGACGTTCCTGGGATCTCTTTTATTAAAATAAATAAATCACCGTCATCTTTGACGGTGTGAATCTTAGCGGCCCCTGACTGCTACAAGTTTCACGTTTGGTTGTTGCTGTGGCATCAGGACAGGAGCTCATCAAAGATGGGATGTCACCGTAGGCCAGTTCAAGAGTCACTTGTGTGCTTACCCGGCGTCAATCCCACTGTCCAATAAACCTAAAGATGTCAAATCCTCCCAGACGTGGTGATGACACCCTGAGTTCAGGTCCTGCTATGTGTGACGTTGTGGCAAAAGTCATTCCAGCCAAGTGTACAAAACAGTGCAGTGCATTAAGAAAGTATTCACAGCACTTCATCACTTTTTCCACATTTTGTTATGTTACAGCCTTATTCCAAAATGGATTAAATTCATTTTTTTCCTCAGAATTCTACACACAACACCCCATAATGACAACGTGAAAAAAGTTTACTTGAGGTTTTTGCAAATTTATTAAAAATAAAAAAACAGAAATCCCATGTCTATAAGTATTCACAGCCTTTGCTCAATACTTTGTCGATGCACCTTTGGCAGCAATTCCAGCCTCAAGTCTTTTTAAATATGATGCCACAAGCTTGGCACACCTATCCTTGGCAAGTTTGGCCCATTCCTCTTTGCAGCACCTCTCAAGCTCCATCAGGTTGGATGGGAAGCGTCGGTGCACAGCCATTTTAAGATCTCTCCAGAGATGTTCAATCAGATTCAAGTCTGGGCTCTGGCTGGGCCACTCAAGGACATTCACAGAGTTGTCCTGAAGCCACTCCTTTGATATCTTGGCTGTGTGCTTAGGGTTGTTGTCCTGCTGAAAGATGAACCGTCGCTCCAGTCTGAGGTCAAGAGCGCTCTGGAGCAGGTTTTCATCCAAGATGTCTCTGTACATTGCTGCAGTCATCTTTCCCTTTATCCTGACTAGTCTCCCAATTCCCCACAGCATGATGCTGCCACCACTATGCTTCACTGTAGGGATGGTGCCAGGTTTCCTCCAAACGTGACGCCTGGCATTCACACCAAAGAGTTCAATCTTTTTCTCATCAGACCAGAGAATTTTCTTTCTCATGGTCTGAGAGTCCTTCAGGTGCCTTTTGGCAAACTCCAGGCGGGCTGCCATGTGCCTTTTACTAAGGAGTGGCTTCCGTCTGGCCACTCTACCATGCAGGCCTGATTGGTGGATTGCTGCAGAGATGGTTGACCTTCTGGAAGGTTCTCCTCTCTCCACAGAGGACCTCTGGAGCTCTGACAGAGTGACCATTGGGTTCTTGGTCACCTCCCTGACTAACGCCTTTCTCCCCCGATCGCTCAGTTTAGATGGCCGGCCAGCTCTAGGAAGATTCCTGGTGGTTTTGAACTTCTTCCACTTACGGATGATGGAGGCCACTGTGCTCATGGGGACCTTCAAAGCAGCAGAAATTTTTCTGTAACCTTGCCCAGATTTGTGCCTCGAGACAATCCTGTCTCGGAGGTCTACAGACAATTCCTTTGACTTCACACTTGGTTTGTGCTCTGACATGAACTGTCAACTGTGGGACCTTCTATAGACAGGTGTGTGCCTTTCCAAATCATGTCCAGTCACCTGAATTTACCACAGGTGAACTCCAATGAAGCTGCAGAAACATCTCAAGGATGATCAGGGGAAAACAGGATGCACCTGAGTTCAATTTGAGCTTCATGGCCAAGGCTGTGAATACTTATGTACATGTGCTTTCTCAATTATTTTATTTTTAATAAATTTGCAAAAACCTCAAGTAAACCTTTTTCACGTTGTCATTATGGGGTGTTGTGTGTAGAATTCTGAGGAAAAAAATTAATTTAATCCATTTTGGAATAAGGCTGTAACATAACAAAATGTGGACAAAGTGATGTGCTGTGAATACTTTCCGGATGCACTGTATGTCGAAAAATGTGCAGCTCACTTTACCAAACACGCTTTTCAATGCTACAGTTTTCATTTTTTAGATTAAATTAAATTACAGGGAATTGAAAACACTTCTGGCTCAAAGTACCTTAAAAGTAATTTTAAATATCTCAAACAAATTCCAGGATCTTTTCAAATGACATGTTAGGAATTTTCAATTATCATAAATGTTTTTTAAGACACTTTTTGGTCCAAGCTGTTGTGCACTTTGAAATTCCTCAGATAAACTTTAAAATAGTGATGAAGTCTCATTCAAACAACAAGACATTTTACATTATGTGATCTTGAGAAGCCCTGAGATGTGCTGCAGATACCTTCAGGTGCCTTTGGGGTCCCATTGAGACATCTCAAAATGTATTGCAGACATTTAAACATGGAACAGAACTTCATGTGAAGTATCTTGAAATGAGTTTCAGGTACCTGAAAAAAGTGTTTTAAGATGAAGATATCACTAAATATGAATTCTGCTTGCCATAATTCACATGGATTTTCAGTTCCTTGGTCTCTGTAATTGGTTGTCCAGGTCAACTCATGCACATGGCAAGTACGTGATACATGAAATACGCTCGGTGAAACAACAATTTCTGTAACATTCTCATTAATCCTGAAAACCCAGCACACTTTCTAACCCCTTGTGTACAGGAAGAAGGTGGTCTGTTACGTCACTCCAGGCTAACTGATTTTTGTTAAATATGCTGTGTGTGTAACGCTGTACGTGAATTCATTGTGTTTATTCATATATTACTAAAGTCACTTGATTGTGTTCACTTATCAAAGGTCACTATATAAAATAAAGAATGTTGTCAATTTCAGAAACAATGTCATGGTTCTTATCTCTGTTACCAACTGAATAGAGGGATAAAGGGGGTCTACAACCATGTCGTTCTACGTAGATAAAGTCCTCCATGCCAGCGGAGTTCAGGGACTCACAGTAAACCCCATCATGCAGCACTGCTATGCTGTTCAAATTATTGTGATTTTCAGATCCGCATTTCCGAGACCACTATGACAGTCGGTCATGAATGAGACCCCTGTCAGTGTGCTAAAGGTCAAGTGAGAACACGATATGTCGTTGCTTCTTCATTCCTTTTCACTTTGCTGCACTTACTTGTTTGACTTTTCCTGTTTTTACCCCTCATTGTTGCCCACCCAGACTCAGTTGTACTCATCCTTTATATCTTACGATGCCACATTTGAACACAAGTTTATCTGAAGTGCCGTCTCTAATATTTACTCTTCACAGCCCGTCGTATAAACTGCAGACCTTCCGTCTACAGCCATGGCTCACCTGCACTGTTCTCTTCTCGAAGCTCACAGTTCCAGAAAATGAAGGACGTCTGCGTGTTATGATGTGCTGACAATTTCATTTTTATTCTGCTCTAATCTATTTTTGGAATGATTTTGATTTTCTTAACCATTTCCTTTAAATTTAATTAAATTTGTTTTTTGTACTTTTTTTAATGCCTTCTTTTTTTAATGTATGTGCCCAGTCTTGGAGTGCCATGCAGGTCCCTGTAGGGCACCAGATTTTCACCAGACAATAGGGCTGGACCATGGGCTCTGGCTTACTTCAATCACACTTCATTTCTAGCTCTACTTCTCAGGAAGTCGATAAGGACATTCCTGAAGGCTTCCTGGGATTGGAATCAGCTACCCTGTGACCAGTGCCAAAGCCAAAAAATTAAAAAGTGAGGGGCTTGGTAACAATTGGGTGGGCAACCCCAAAGCATTTTTTAAATTGCAAAATGTTTTGTTTTCTGGAGGCAAGTTACATGCTGCTTTCCTCTTGATGTTTAGGGAGGCTCAATTCATTGATGATCGATGTAAGCTTCAGGGTACATGGACCACTTGGAGGTGAGCAGCACAAATAATTAACAATTGATGATTAAAAGAAATTAATTGGAAGTGTCTGAGGGTCCCTGGCTTCTAAATGGGGTCCTCCTACATTGACCACTGCCTTTGACCCTGCTCTGGATAAACAAGTTAAAAAGATGGATGGATGGTTGTTGTTTTGTGAATCTCAGTATAAAGAACAAAAGCTGTGTGACTAACAACATTAAAATGAACAGTAAAAGTGGGGGTCCGCAGCAGCCTTCTCTCACTGACCGCCAACACAAACAAGTGCTAAAGAAGGTCAACTCGATTCTGTCACACAGCAGCCATCCACTGTCTCCAAAGTGGTCGCTGTGAGGCTAAGGATCTGCGATGGTGTCTGGAAGGTTAGAAGGGATTCTAGTCTACTGGGCTTTGAGAAAGACCCATAAGCTCCAGTTGCTCCAGGGGTGCTAAACAGTAGCTGACTGTGTGCTCTGACCACAAGGGGTACAAGACAACTATATTTCATGGTACCTGTACAGTAACAATAAAGTTGAATCATTCATAGTGACATTTGTGGCCATCAAGCTGCTGATATAGGGTCTCGAAGGTGAAGACCCCCAGACTGAAGTCCTCTTTTATCTCAGAGCTATCAGCCTTCTGAATTCTAGTAGCTGCAGGAGTCCTGTGGAGTTCTGAGTTATTGTTGTGTGCTCTTCGTTATTATTGTTCATGAATCGTTATTCTGATTTGTAGAAGTCTTTGATTACCACAATGGCTGTCACGTGTGGTCTCTTTTATTATTTTCTTGTCCCTATTTAACAATGTCCTACGTGTCACACATTCCTGCTGGTCACAAATTTCCCTCTGGGATAATAAAAGTCTTCTGCTGTCCTGAAGAGTAAAAGCCACAAATGCAAAGAGAGAACATGGAGACTCAACACCGGCAGTGACCGGGCGAAGGACTGGAACAAGAACACTAAATCAAAAGGGCAGAAGTGCGGACCACCACATCATAATACCTCTTGAATAAACACACAAGGGGGTCTGAAATGAGGGGGCAACTCTTAAAGTGGAACAAGTAAAGCATCGGCTGAGCAGAGCAGAAATAAAGGAGCTGAGAGTCCGTCAGGAATCGTCTTATACTGTGCAGACCATAATACTTTAAAACACAATTTATGTGTCAGGTTTACTTGTGTACTCATACCTTACATGCAAAAATAAAGAAATAAACTCATCTTTACATAAAATAGTTGTTTTTATTTTACAAATATTTCAGTTACTTGCTGTTCACATCACCACAGAGAACCATTTTGTCTCCTCAGGTCCACCATAAAGAGATGAAGGAGACATGGAGTGGACAATCCAGAGCCCCAAACCTCCACCAAAGCACTGGGTGCTTGTCCATCACAGGCCATGGGGAGAACACGAGAACTGCAGACATTTATCAGGCTGCTTTGGGACGGAGAGGCGGCCGTGAAGGCTCTGCATGGACACATTGAATGGGCAGTCGCTCAGCGCTGGCTTTATGTCTTCATGGATTATTGATGTGTTTTATTGTGTGCTGTGGATTGTTATATTGTAGGAGTTGAACTTGAACCCTGATTTGAGGTGCTATGTGGAAGAATAAATTTAGGGTAGAATAGCACTCATTTTAAAGAAATAGCATAAAGGGTTAATAAATGTCAGAAACCTTGGCTGGCATATCAGGAAACCAGATAAAGGAGAAGTGAACAACAAAAATGTACTGAAAGATGACAAAGAAGTGACAGCGAAATCAGCAGATGTCCTGTAAAACAATCAGAATGGACAGTTGTGATCTGCACTGACATTTTCAGGGTGGTGGCTCAACTCAAAGTTATAAGAAGAACCAGAATATAATATAATAGACATTTATTTTATATAAACCATTAGGGTGTAAACCAAAGAACCAATCAGAGTAAATATATGCATTGATTGACAGTGTATGTAAATTCAACAGTTTATAAAATGAACTTCTATTCTTTGTTTCTCTGACTATTCTGACCAGGCTGCTTTTGAAGAACACTCCGTCTAAGGCATTTGGCCGAGGAGTAAGTAAAAGATAACGTGAACAGCTTTTCTTCTGCTTGATAACTGATTGGTTCTGTTATGAGAGGTTTCTTTAATTTATTAAGATGTTACATTTCTACCACACTTAGCATGTAATGGAGGTTCACAGTTTAAAGGAACTCAGCTTCATGATTTGCTGGGTCTGTGCTGAGTCTCATATTCTTCTGAGCTTATGCTTAAAGGCTGAAGGTGTTATTTTGATTTTCTCTGTGATAAAGGTTTGAATTATTAAGAACGGGCATTTTAAGTGACTTTAGAGACTGAGATAATAAAGAAGACTGACTGACTAAACGGGACACCCAGTGTGGGGTGCTTGTAAATCTCTTAAACAATAAATCACAATAGTTTTTATTATTCACTGATAATAACAGACAATCTCACATCGACCCTTGTAGAAACACTAAAAACTGCTAAAGAGACAACATGAACCACATTATTGAAATAAAAAAAAATTCTGCATGAATATTTTATGCTAAATGTGTCGTAAACTTACAAATGTCAGTCTAAAGAAGCAAATCCTACGTTTAATTGTGGACATCAAACCTCATTTGACCTTCTCAGTCGTCCATTTCAGTCACCTCAGTGTCATTTAGTGAGCCAGCAGTGTGAGGAGTGAAGGCCGACTGCTCCATCTGCACTCGTCTCTCATCTGCTGCCTTATTGAGGAGGAGTGCGGATTAAAGTGCAGGAATAAGAAACATTAACTTCACAATAAAATGAAGAGTTTTGTTTGATACAAAAGTAAAACAATAAAGGAATATTTTGTAGAATTTGATTCAAAAACAAATCCCCACCATCTGACCAAAGCTGAACAGAAATTCAGCCGTCGTCTGAGCTCTGCTGTGGAAATTTTACAAATCTGAAAGTCGGTGGAAATTGTAACTCCAGATGATAAAAGTTATTTATGTTTCCAGATTTTAGGTAAAAGTCAGCACATTACTAAACAATTTATGATCAAATAAAGAATTCTGCCCCAAAATAATGGAAATAACAATAATCATTTTACACTGTATAAAAAAAAAATAAAGTCACCAAAAAACACTGAAGTGAAGTGAAGTGAAGTGAGTCATTTTCAGTTCTGTTTCTTACACATTCAAATAAGAAATTTTATGGTGAAATAAGTAATATTCATAAACAGTGTGCACTCCACATGAATCGAGTACAATTTTAAGAAAAACAAATAATGTACAAATAATTTAAAATATATAAGCACAGAAAATTACTTTTGCATTTTGTATTTTCTTAAACATTTACAATAAATTGAGCACTGAAGAAGCTGGACTAAATATTTTACACGTCAGGATTATTTTAAGTGCTTTTCTGAACCAGGAATAAAAAAAGCGTAAAGAATTGGATTAACACCAAAGTTCAGTTCACTGACCAACACAAAGACATTCGTGATGGCTTGTGTGATGATGTTATTATCACCAACAAAAAAACTGTATATACTAATAGGCAGCCAGCACATAATAAAAGCCCCCACGACTACTCCTAATGTTTTTGCGGCTTTTGTTTCAGACGGTTTTGATATTTTTCTGTCACTCACCTCCATAGTTTGTCTCTTTTCTATCATACAGTTGATGGCTCTTGAATGGCTTCTTGCAACTACAAATATTCTAATATAAAAAACAATCATCAGTGAATAAGGAATAAAAAAAGTTAAGAGTAAAAAGATAATGCTTATTTCATAAGAAGTGAATACTGCACAAGCTACTTCACATATATCTGTTGCAATATAACTAAAACCTAAAAGTATGAATGTAATGAAAAGTGCAAGCAGCCACACTCCAGCAATGCTGATATTTGCGACAGTCAAAGTTATTTTTGAGCTGTAAAAGAAAGGATGGCAGACAGCAATGTAGCGATCAATGGATATTAAAACCACATTATATATCACAAGTAAACTTAAATAATTTGCAAGTACAGAATACAAATAACAATAAATAACTCCAAAGTACCAGCAACCACCAACCAGGACAACCAAAGTAAAGGGCATCACAAAGAAACCCACTAAGAAATCGGCCGCTGCGAGTGAAAGGATCAGAAGATTAGTCGGCGTGTGCAGCTGAACAAAATGAGAAATAGAAATGATGACAAGAAGATTTCCAAAGACTGTCGATAAAACCAAAAGACACGAGAAAGTGTAATAAAGTCCATAAACTTCAGTTTCAAAAATCAGTTTATAACAAGATGCATTACTGTGAGGAAAGCAACGGCCAACTTTCACTTGTTTAAACTCCATGTGTGTCCCCTGACTGAGCCATCCTGCCTGCACACTGAGATGTTTATACACTGAGGCCCTGCGACTGCCATATTCTCTCTGCTGACGTAATTCACATGAGGCGTCTCTCTGCTGTGTGTGCTTCACAAATTCTCTCAGGATGTTTGTTTGTTCATTTCAGTTCTTACTCACTAATGAGTTCATCAAATCTCAGATGTCTTCATTATATTTGTTTGTCAGGAGCCGCTCAGGGCTGCGGTGGTCTCTCCTCACAGCTCCACAGTGGTCCAGCTGCTGGCTCTCTGCAGTTTCCTTCTTCTCCCTCTGTCTGCTGTTTTTGTTTTTTTGTGCACAGGCACTGTGATGACATTATTTCATCATTACGGCAAGCAGCACATTAAATCAGCAGGTTCAGATGAGCTGAGGTTGTGCCCAGTGGTGGTCTGACACTCCATGCTGTCCTGTGCTGCTCAGAGCCCCTCTGACATCTGTGAGCTGACCCTGCATGGAGTGTGCTGGAACAGAAACAGCAAACCGTACAATAAACAATACGAGAGGACCACCATCTCCTACATACAAGTTCAGTTTTGATTAAATTAGCAGCAGCTGCTCACTGATGGCAGACGTACGTCTTTACAGAAGTTTCTGTGTGTCGTGTTGTTGTCATTCCCTCCTCATTGACACAGACAGAGAAGTGGTCCTCACCACACAAGAGTTCATACGTGACACACTGGTGGTCTGTTACTACAAACTTCATGTGAGGCCCCCTCGTCTCTCCTTGTGTCAATGAAGCACATTGTAGGGTCACATGTCACATATTTATGTCAGTAGTCCGCATAGTGCAATGCATTTTGGTGGACAGCAGGTCAGCAGACTTTATGTTGTAAGCCGGCTCTGTTCAGGGAGCCCACCCATCGTCTGACACTTGCAGGTCTTCACAAGAAGTAAAATGTTTGATCTGAATACACAATGGCAGGTCTTAAACATGAAAGTACTGCTTATGAGAAAGACTTGGGTGTTATAATGGACTCATCACTATCAACTTCCAGACAGTGTTCAGAAGCTACTAAGACAGTAAAGAGAATGTCAGGTTATATAGCGCCCTGATGTGTAGAGAATATTTTCCCACTGTCTGTCCACAAATCAGCACCAGTCCATATTAAATTATGTCCACAAAATAGCAGGCCCGGCCAATGTATCCACCTTAATAAAAGTTGCTGCATGTTCTGTTCATCCAGTTGTTTTGTAAACATTTTTAGTGTTAAAATTCACTGTATTTGTCATTCCAATAGATGGCATATAATAAACATTAACACTGCTTGTACGAATCCTGTACTAAATGGCGTATCACAGAGACATAGCAACGGGACGGTCACACTGCACTACAAATGTTAACAATGAATACATCCAACAGAGTAACTGCCAGATGGACAGAAATCAGCTCATCCACCTTAATAAAATGACAACAGTCTTTGCCTGTTTATCTCTATGTCTATCCACTAGCCATGTCTCTGTCATTCCAACATATGGTGCTCCACAAGCACTTGTAGTAATACAATGCATTTATCTTTCCAAGAGATGGTTGTACCAAATGGCATATAACAAAGACATATGAAGTGCCTTTCTGTGTTTCTGTGTGTCTCTGTGTATGTCAGATTGCTGTATCTCTGTTATAAGATATTTGATATGTGATTTGTAAAAGTAGTGCTAATGTTTGTGATGCACCATTTGTTGAAATGACAAATGCAGTGCATTTTCTTGCTACTTGAATTAGAAAAACACAGCAAATGTTATCACCAGTTATTTCAAATAGAGAATAACTGCCAGACGGATAAAAACGTGCAGTTGTATCTGAATTGCAATAAGCTTCCATGGGGGAAAAAGATCAAATGCATAAACATATAATGAGACATATGAAGCTAAGGAAGTCTGGCATAAAAGAAATCAAGATGTGATGCACCAGACCAGAGATGATGAATTGCCTGAGGATATGGATGTGTAAATTATTAAAGATGTCCGTGCACACGCAATGCTCCGACAACAGAAACTCCAGAGGAACATGGAGAGTGAAATCATAAGAATACGACGGCCATTGCAGCAGGGTGGGTCCAGGAGACACCAAAACTAACCAGAGCCAGAGTAGAGTGTGATGTTCAGCATCAGAGAGTGAGGAGGGACAGGGGATCCCCAAATTGTACTACAACTCACGTGATTGATTGAAATTACAATGTAGGGATTGGAGGGGAGCATTATAGTGGTAGTCTGGGTGGTGAGTGCAGATATTATAGGTAAAGATTTACTGAGTGGGAGCAGATTAGCAAAGGGATATACATTAGGTGTTGTAATGAAGGGAGACTTGGCTTACCTCCATTTCCAGTTCCAGACAAGTTAAGGTGCAGATTCTGTGAATTTCATGGAAAACAGAAGGTATCCTAATTGTTCTTTCTGTGAATATTATCTCCTGGTAGCGGATCCTATTGTTTCCAGATAAATGATGACTGTTACCATTGGGCAGGTGTGTTACACCCAGAATTTGATGAGCAGAGGCAATACGCTCAACTGTATATCCTCAATGCGGACAAGATCATCAACAGGAGAATGTGTCGTGTGGAAAATTCAACGTGCCACCCTGCACTGATGAATTGGTTAAGATGACGAATGAGAGAAATTAATCTTTTCACTCGAGCGTGTAGAATGATGTTTGAAATCGAACAGGACACATGGAGGAGCAGGTGCTCGACCAGCCACTGTTACAATGGTGATTGCACTGGACAGGAATAGTCAACCACAGAGATATAATACTGCATGGACAAAAGAGGTAGCCATCATGTTTGAGCATCCAGATAGAGAACCACCTCTGGAGCGGGACGTCCTGATCTATTTTGGACCAGATTCAGGGAATGCAAAATGGGACACCCAGAAGGTTAGTTTCCTGATTCAAACTTGGATGTAAAGATATATTCATTACTATTTCCATACCGGTATCAGAGTTGGAGACCAAATATGAGGTTAGAACCTCCAAGGGCTCTATGTGGAGAACTAAGAAGAACAACTGTGGCAAACCCCAAGGTTCCAGTTAACACAAACACAGTATTACTGTTAATGGCTGGGAATAAGGGACAATACCTTCAACCAGGTTTTGAGTGTGGAGAGGCTGAGCCAACAATAATGAGCTGATTCTTTTGTGAGGACAGAAGGAAATCGAATGAACTGTGTTGCCAAATCCAAGCATGATTGAGTATTGAAATGTACAATGGGTGGATGGACCACCTAAACACAACTGCACATGTGCACACATTAGCTCTGGGGAGGGTTTATATACTTCCTTCAACATTCCAAGGAGGTCCATGGTTATATGATGCAAAACCATTAGGACACAATTTCATTAGTGTGTAGATACTGGCCAACTGAACTTTTTCCTACAATGATGTGTAATCTGCGGAGCCAGGAGATTACTAAAGTATAGGGCAGGCCAGAGTCAAGGCCTGATATCATTGCAGGAGTGTTTCATCTTAAGCTATAAGAGCTTATCAATGATATCAGGCAGAAGCAAATGTTAGGAGTGACTGTGACAAGAGTCCACGTTATTGCATTTCAGAAGAGAGGTCTGCCTCACTCACACATCCTTCTATTTCTCAGGAGCAAAGATATGGATGATGTCAACAGGCTGGTTAGTGTGGAGCTGCTAGACCCTGCACCAGACCCCACATCCATGAACTCATATTTAAAAATGTGAGCCACAGTCCATGTATTCATTTCAATCTGTAACATCCATGTCAATAAGGGTCAATGTTCAAAAAATTTCCCAAATGAATAATAGGAGGAGACATCAGCCCATGAGGATGGATAACTGAAAAAAAGTCAGTATTGAAAAATTGTGATTGGTGGGAGGACAGTAAAGAATGCATGAGTAGTAAATTATAAACTGCATCTGAGTCACAAGTTCAACTACAAATATCAAAGTAGAGATCTGTGCTACAGTGAAGCGTGTGAAGCACCTCTTTAAATACGTATATAAGGGACATGAGTGTGTGAACATTGTCATTAGAGATGGTAATACTCTTCAACATAATGAAATTAGACGATATGTGAACTCTCGGTATATCAGCACTCCCTGAGGCGGTGTGGCGGAGGTTTTGATTTGATGTTTGTGAACATTCACATACAATTATGTAGTTAGCAGATGACTTGTCCTGGGTGCACTGCATTGTATTTACAGAGGAAAACAAAGTATGTGTATTGATTTGGGGTAGGGATAGGGATACCACCCTAACAGCTTGGTTTAAGATGAAGAAGAACATACCAGGAGTGAGGGATTATTTTACTGGTATTGCCTGAGCATTGCTGGTTTGAAGGTACAAGGCAGAGATGGACAGTGAGAAGGTAGATAAAAAAGATACCGATATTACCTAAGACTGCTTTTACTACATTAAAGGGGTTTGAGACCCTTACATCAATGAAAGAGGTGGTCCATGGATCATTAATGGAGGTTTCAAGAGCGAGGGTCCTTGTCAATGATGATTGATTATGGAACAGGTCCTTGGAGGAGGCTGTAATATTTGGGATTCTGTAGCTGCTGCTTAGACTCTTTGCCTTCATTTGTTTCTTTGATACACCAATTAACTCAGAAGAATTGTTTGTGAAATATAAGAGAAGGTTGTGTGAGATGGTTGGACATCCATATTAAGAGCATGCAGACACTTGTGCTTTGTGTGTAAACTGAGTGTTGCTTGACGCAGACAGAACTCTAATGTACCATGGAAAATGATGCAGGAATTTCTACCTCCCTGTAACACGGGCTGTCATGGGATATACAAATCCTGAGGACTATTTTGAGGTGGTTCATGAACACCACTTAGCAATGGTATTGGTTATGACTCTGAATAACCTTCAGTGGGATACATATGACCTCTCCTTACTTCCTTAGAAGGCTGGCGTCCTTCAACATCTGCAATAAGATGCTGCAGATGTTCTATCAGATGGTTGTTGCGAGCACCCTCTTCTACGCAGTAGTGTGCTGGGAAGACAGCATAAAGAAGAAGGACGCCTCACGCCTGGACAAACTGGTGAGGAATGCAGGCTCTATTGTAGGCACGGAGCTGGACAGTCTGACATCTGTGGCAGAGCGACGGGCGCTGAGCAGACTCCTGTCAATCATGGAGAATCCACTGCATCCACTGAACAGGATCATCTCCAGACAGAGGAGCAGCTTCAGCGACAGACTGCTGTCACCGTCCTGCTCCACTGACAGACTGAGGAGATCGTTCCTCCCTCACACTATGCGACTCTTCAATTCCACCGGGGGGGTAAACGTTAACATTATATAAAGTTATTGTATGTCTGCATACGTGCATTGTTATCACTCTTTAATTTAATATTGTCTTTATCAGTATGCTGCTGCTGGAGTATGGGAATTTTCCCTTTGGGAATTAATAAAGTATCTATCTATCTATCTATCTATCTATCTATCTATCTATCTATCTATCTATCTATCTATCTATCTATCTATCTATCTATCTATCTATCTATCTATCTATCTATCTATCTATCTATCTATCTATCTATCTATCTATCTATCTATCTATCTATCTATCTATCTACTATCTATCTATCTATTCCAGCACGTGGGAGGATCATGTGCAGTATGTTCTGGTGGTGCTCTTGGCACTACGTGATGCTGGTCTGCATATCAATCCAAAGAAATGTTATTTTGGGTTAATGGAGGCCAAGTATTTAGGCTACATTGTGAGTAGGGCACTGGCCATCCACAGTATACCAAATTTCATACCATACTATGCTGGCCCATCCACAAACTAAGAAGTAATTACAGGTTTTTTTAGGTTTATTGGGGTACTACTTCCAGTGTATGCCTCGGTTCTCCGAATTAGTCATACCCTTAAAAACTTGCCAAAGAAGTGGGCTCCCAATTTGGTGGTTTGGGAAGACAAAGCAGAGGCTCATTTAGTGACCTAAACAATTCCCTTACTTTGTCAAAATTATTAATGGCTCCTGACTTTTCTTTGCCTTTCACGTTCCGGACCAACACTTTGCCTCAGCCTGACACAAAGACCCGTTGGTGTCGAACATCTAGTCTTGTTTATGAGCCGAAAACTGTTGGATCACAAGACAAGGTAAGTGGCAGCTGAGACACTATCTCTGGAGCTGCGTGTTCACTATACAGTCATCCCTCACCTATAGCGGGGGTTACGTTCCAGAGCCCCCCGCGATAGATGAAAATCCGCGAAGTAGCGACCTATATTTATTTTATTATTTATACATATTTTAAGGCTTTATAAACCCTTCCCACACTCTTATAAACCTTTCTCGCTCTCTTGTTAACCTTTCCCACACTCTTATAAACACTTCCTATGCTCTTAAACACTTTCTACATTCTTAAACACCGCGGACCAACACTGCACGCAGCGATCAGACGTTGATGTGTCTGCACTCGCTTTGTGAAGGGGGGCAGCTGAACTCACGCTGAGCAGAAATGGACTTTGTACTGCTTCTGCCAAAATGACTGCTTGTCGCTCTGCGCATTTGAAAGGAGGAGGAGGAGGAGTGTGTGTGTGTGTGTGTGTGTGTGTGTGTGTGTGTGTGTGTGAGAGCTGAACACACCTTCGCTCAAACCCTCCTTCCCAGAGGCGCAGTACGCTCCTGCCACTTCGCATTGCCAAGGGGGTGGGGAGCAGAATGAATGCTAAGGAGAAGTGGACTTTGTGATGGCTTTGTGCTGCTTGTCGCTCTGCCTGTCAATAATTTAAAAGCCTGTACATCACCTATTTTCCTGTCTCACTGTCTTGTCTTGCGTGAAGTTAAAATGTTTTATAATAGTGAGATGTTACTCATATCCTTAGCCCGACATCCACATATCATATGTGTTAACAAAGTGTGTTTTATAAGTTTACATGTGTTTAAAGCATGTGGGATGAGTATTTTAAGGCTTAAACTATAAAAATGTTTATTTATATGGTCTTTCTATATCGCAGATTTTCTCCTGTTGCTGATGGGTCTGGAACATAACTTCCGCGATAGGCGGGCAATCACTTGTATTTAAAAACCCGCGAAGTCGTGAATCCGCGAAAAGTGAAGCGCGAAGTAGCGAGGGATTACTGTAGTTAATGACAATGCACCCCACCCGTGGATGGCATTGCACAGAGTGGAATCTGTGAGTCAATAGGAGGTTCTTGGACCTTCAGAGACAAGAACAACAACACTGTTTTTGAAATTAACCCCATTGTTTATTTTATATAGTGATCTTTGATAATTGAAGAGAATCAAGTGACTTTAGTAATATATGAATAAACACAATGGCTTACATTTACAGCATTAAACACACAGCATATTTAACAAATGTCACTCATCTTGGAGTGACGTTAACAGACCACCTGCCTGTACCTCCGAGGGGTTGGCCAGTGCACTGCATTTTCAGGTTTAAATAAAAGCGACATAAATTATCATTTCACAGAAAAACAAGTTTCATATATTTGTGATGTGTCCTACAGCACTGCATCTAAATAATCCATTAAGAATATCTTTAGAAAATGAAACACAGTGTGAAACTCTCATTCAACATGCCAACATCTAATCAACATGGCGAGGTTTATCTAAACACACAACTATCAAGCATCAGGTCTTTGTTAATGATCACTTAAAAAGACACTTGTGTTGATATCCTCAGTAAAGCATACATTATAAAGAAATAACATATCAGAACACACGAATGAGTGGACACCTCTGTATTGTGTCGTTAGATTTTTAAATGTCTTACAAGATAACTGAACACTTCATGTGTATAAAGCATCATACAAAAGATAACGATAACAGCAGTCAAATAAAAAGAATATCATGAAATAAAGGATCAAGTTACTCAGATGCTTCATGACTTCATCAGTTTTAATTTTGTGTTTTTTCCCCTCATTGTTTCAAATAAACATTTGTTTTGAGTCTGACTCTGTCCTGGCAGCACCGGGCACCTCACAGTAACACACAATGAGCGGCTTGTGCCAGGAGCACATTGGCTGGGATTATGACATCATTTATAACAAATCAACCCACCGACATGTCGCATGTTTAAAAGACACAATCTGACAGAGCACAGCAAAAGTCACAGCAGTACATTAGCAGTCCTGCTAGTTTATTATGGGACTGATTATCAGACTTTTTAATAATCAAACTCAAATCATATAAAGTATATTGATGTGCAGTAAGAAACATAAGCAGAATACACAATATGAGAAACAAAATAAGAAACTTCTAGAATTTGAAGAAGCTGCTCATTACTTATTATTAACACACAGAATGCATAATAACATACAACACAAATAAATGCAAATTGTCAGTAGTGCACTGTCATCAAGATATAAAACTTACATTAAATTAATCACTGAAGACGCATGGCTAAATATTTTAAAACTTCATGTTATTTTAAAGGCTTTCCTGAACCAGGGATAAAAAAAGCATAAAGAATTGGATTAACTCCAAAGATCACCTCACTGACCAGAACTAAGAAGTTCCTTATATCAGGTAAGGAAAATGAAGTAACAGCAAAAATCAAAGAAAGTGACAGGCAACCAGCAGACCATAAAGACGCCCACCACCAGTCCGAGGGTCTTTGCTGCTTTTGTTTCTGACGTTTTAGGTGTGTTTGAATTGCTGCTCTCCACCGACTGCGTCTTTTCAATCAAACATTTAATGGCTTTACAATGTCTTTTGGCAACCATAAATATTCTTGCATATGAGCATATCATTAGTAAATATGGAATAATACAAATAAATATTAAAAAAACAAAAGTTGAATTGTCATATCCATAAAATGAACATATTTGTTCACATTCCCCTGTTTCTATATAACTAAAATATACAAAAAGGAATGTGAATATAAATGAATACAACCACAACACTACACTACTGACCTTAGTGATATTCAGAGTTATTTCTGAGCTGTAAAAGAATGGATTACAAACAGCAATGTAACGATCAATGGATATTAACATCAAATGAGTAACAATGGCCACACTGAACAAGTTAGCAAGTGACTGATAGACGTAACAGTAAATGACCCCAAAATACCAGCAGGTTTCAATCTGAATAATCAAAGAAAAGGGCAACACAAACAAACCCACCAAGAAATCAGCTGCTGCAAGTGAAAGGATCAGAAAATTAGTCTGTGTGTGGAGCTGCAAGAAATGAGAGATAGAAATAACGACAAAAAGGTTTCCACAGATAGTGACTGAGATCAAAAGAACAGAGAAAATATAAAAACATACATAGCCTTCTGTTTCATAAATTAATTTATAGCAAGATGCATTACTATTAGGAAAGCAGTAACCAACGTGTGGCTTCTTAAATTCCATTTTATTTCCCTCAGCAGTTCCACGTTTACCCACAGACATGCTAAGATTGCTGTACCTGACCGCAGGCGTCTGCAGGTGATATTTAAACAGTCTCTAGACGAATTATAGCAGCCTCTCTGCCATAACCGTCAAATATCTTAAACACTCCTAATGAACCCCAGGGGACTCTTTAATCCTCATTGTGCGTTTCTAAACAGATAATTGGCTACCACCGACACACAGACAGTCTGCAGTGCGGCCCAAGCTGCTGTTATTAGTGATCTTCAGCACTGCTGTTAGTTTTTACACTCATTCTCGTAATGCCCAGTGAAAGGCCTGATGTCATTCTTATATTCAGTTTAGATTTTTTACTTAGCTGATCATATTTAGAAATACATTGAAATCATTAAAGAAATGTCAAACTCACTTGAAATTATCTTTGAAACATTTTTAGAACTAATTATTTTAAGATGTCATTAATTGATTTAGACTTCATTCAGCTCACTAGGACGTGATACCTTTGGGACTGGGGTGATGCAAGATGTTTTCCAAAGCCTCGGGACTCTCCCCCGTTCCAGGCTCAGGTTGAAGATGCGCTGTAGAGGTGGCATCATATTCAAAAAGACTTGAGGCTGGAATTGCTGCCAAAGGTGCATCGACAAAGTATTGAGCCAAGGCTGTGAATACTTATGGACATGGGATTTCTCAGTTTTTTCAAGTAAACTTTTTCACGTTGTCATTATGGGGTGTTGTGTGTAGAATTCAGAGGAAAAAAATGAATTTAATCCATTTTGGAATAAGGTTGTAACATAACAAAATGTGGAAAAAGTGATGCGCTGTGAATACTTTCTGGATGCACTGTATATTGAAATCCCTCAGAAGTATTATGTTTGGTGAAACAGTATATAAGTGTGTAAGGAAAACAGCAAAGTCATTCAGAAAGTCATTATTTGGTTTAGGGGTCCGGTAAACAGTTGCAATAATAGTAGGAATAGGCCCATTTAATTGACACACAAGAGACTGACATGAACTGAAGGCAGGAACAGATAATGGCAGGACTTTTCATTTCTCACGATACATTAACGCGAGACCTCCTCCCAGGCCAGAGCCAAGGGGTTGAGAGATGTAAAAAAAGACCTCAGAGGAGTGGATTTGTTAAGTTGGGAGAATACTCACTTCCGATGATAATATATGAGTCAATAATCAGTTTCACTAATTGATAAATGAATCCATGTTAATTAAGAAATGAAATTTTCATATGAAGAATAGTTCAAGATTTCACCAATATATGGCGCTAGTAATGGATAGAAATATTAAATGAAGTGTTAAAATATTGATTACAAAAATATTCTAAAACAAACCCAATACTAAAAACTTGAAAATAATATATTTATAAAAAATACTTACGCTTATATTAAATTAAAAAGTGTACTAAAAAGTAGAAAATAAATCTCTCATACATCCCTCGTAAAATAAAAGTGTGGGCGCTTTTCATTAATCAACATTTTTTTTTACGAGTGATGTATGAGAGACTTATTTTTTACTTTTTAGTACACTTTTTAACTTAATATAAGCATGGTTTTTAAAAAGTCTTTTTTTATATATATATATTTAACTATGATCCCATGGAGGTGACGGTCCTGTGCCATCCTTACCAGCCCGTTGATGACATCCATATCTTGTGGCTTATCTTTGCTCCTGAGAAACAGAAGGATGTGTGTGTTAGGCAGACCTCTCTTGTGAAACAAAATGATATGGACTCTTGTTTCAATCACTCCTAATATCTACTTCTCCATGATATTCTCCATAAACTCTTAGCTTAAGCTGAAATACTCCTAAAACGATATTGGGTCTTGACTCTGGCCTCTGACATGGCCCTAAATGTTTTGTAATCTCCTGATCCGCAGATTACGCATGATTGCAAATAAAAGGTCAGGTGGCCTGTATCTGCACAACAATGAAATTGCATCCTGATAGTTTTGCATCATATATGTTAGACTTCATTGTAGTGTTGAGGGAATTGTATAAACGCTCCCCAGTAATAATGTGTGTTTAAAGTGCAGTTGTTTTTAGGTAATCCATCAACCCATTGTATATTTCAATCCTCAATTGTGCTTGGGTTTGGCAACACAGTTCATTTGATTTCCTTCTGTCTTTACATAAAAATCAACACATTATTGTTGGCTCAGCCTCCTCAAACTCATAAACAGATACTGTCCCTTATTCCCAGCCATCAAAGTAATAATGAATTTGTGTTACCTTGAAACCAAATATTTGCCACAGTTGTTCTTCTTTGTACTCCATGTAGAGCCCTTAATAATATTTTCTCTCCAGCTCTGATACCATTATGGAAATAGTATTGAATATACCTTTGCATTCAATTTTGGATCAAGGAAACTAACCTTCTAGGTGTCTCTATTTGCATCCCTTGCATCTACCCTAGAACAGATCAGGATGTCCCACTCCAGAGGTGGTTTTCTTTCTGGGAGCTCCAAAATGATGGAAACCTAATTTGTCCTTGCAGCATTACATCTCTGTGGTTCATAAGTAATATGTTAGTTATAATTTGTTGCTAACCCTCACCTATTCTGTTTCTCTTCTCGGTTCTCATATGTGGCACTGGGTGCCACGGCCCACCTGCCAAGTTGTCTTCCTACCTAAGGAAAAATCATCTCTGATGGTGGAGCACTGGAATTGTCGCGTAGATGGTTCCTTTCATCAGATTGGCTGGCCCACCACTGACTCCGCTGTGGAATGGCCAGTGGGGCTAGGCAGCGTGATGGCTAAGGTCTCCAAGACTCTGAACACATCTGAATTGTATTACTTCATATCAGCTATTCTTGTATTTTGCTCTGTACTTGTAATATTTCTATTGCATTATTATATCACATTGAGGATTACTTGTGCTCTGTTCTGTGTATTGTATTGTATTGACCTCCTTATTTTTGACACTTGTGAGTTGTGGTAAGATTTGGGGCTCCCTTGACCCTATGCTTCTGTGCCCTCTGACTCTGAACATCACACTGTCACTGATTTGGTTTTGGTGTCTCCTGGACCCGCACTGCTGCAATAGCCGTGGTATTCTTATGATTTCACTCCACATGTTCTTATGGGTTTTCTACTGCATTGCGTGTGCATGGACATCCTTAATAATTTACACATCCATATCCTTAGGAAATTCATCATCCTAGGTCTGATGCATCACATCTTGATTTGTTTTATGCCAGACTTCCTTAGGTGTGGGTGTTTTGCTCTGTCTCATCATACGTTTATGCATTTGATGTCTTTTCCTCATGGAAGCTCATTCCTCTTCAGATACAATTGCCTGATTTTATCCATCCGGCAGTTATTCTCTGTTTGACATATTTGATGTTAACATTTTCAGTGCACCATCTAATGGAATACATTTTTGTAATTCAGGAAGCAACAAAGTACACTGCATTTGTCATTTCAACAGATGGTGCATCACAACCATTAGCCCTACTTTTGTAAGTCCCATACCTGACAGACACGCAGATACACAGAAACACAGAAAGATTCTTCATACAGTATGTCTTTCTTATATGCCATATGGTGTTGGAATGACAAATGTGATGCATTGTATTTCTATAAATGCTTGTGAAGCACCATATGTTGGAATAACAGAGAAATAGCAACTGGGTAAATAGAACAGACAGAAAGTTTTATTAAGGTTGATTTAATGGTCTGTGCTGTTCTGAGCACAGAAACAATTTCATATGGACTGGTGCTGATCTGTGAACCAACAGTTTGGAAATCTGCTCTACACATCAAGGCGCTATATAACATCACATTCCCTTAACCATCTTAATGGCTTCTGAACACTGTCTGGAATTTGATAATGATGAGTCCATTATAACACCAAAGTCTTTCTCATATGCAGAACTTTCACGTTTCAGACCTGATGTTGTGTATTCAAACCTAACATGTTCAGTTCTTGTGAAGACGTGTGAGTGTTTGACAATGGGTGGGTTCCCTGGACAAAGATCGTTTATGATCTAAAGCCTGCTCACCGGCTTTCCCCCATAATACATTGTAATATGCATACAACATAAAAAAGTGACTAGTGACACTACAGGGTGCTTCATTGACACAAGGAGAGACAAGGGGACCTCATGTGAAGTTTGTATTAACAGACCACCACTGTGTCACGTATGAACTCTTGTTCTTTATTTCGCCTTATACAATTTCTTGTATTAGGAATTTGGTAGTTTTCGCATACCCCTTGGGGTCAGAGCGCAGGGTCAGCCATTGTACAGCGCCCCTGGAGCAATTACAGGTTAAGGGCCTTGCTCAAGGGCCCAGCAGAGCAGTGGCCTTTTTGGCAGTGATGGGGATTCGAACCGGCAACCTTCAGGATACCAGCGCAGCTCCTTAGCCGCAGAGCCACCACTCCACCCTTGTGTGGTGAGGACCACTTCACTGTCTGTGTCGATGAGGAGGGGAATGACAACAACACGACACGCAAACTCTTGCAAAGTTGTATGTTTGTCATCATCGAACAGCTGCTGCCAATTCAATCAAAATTGAACTTGTATGTTGGAGATGGTGGTCCTCTTGTGTTTTTTATTGTACGGCTTTTCTGTGCTGACACTACACCATGATACTACAAAAATACAAAGTGTCCCGTTTATACCTCAGTGTAAATAAATGTAAATTATGACATAATAAATTAAGGCTAATTTCTGTCATGTTAAATATTACAATTAAATAGCACATTAAGTATTTCAGAACTACAATTATGGGTGGTCTTCAGATTTTGCGAGAGATAGATAGATAGATAGATAGATAGATAGATAGATAGATAGATAGATAGATAGATAGATAGATAGATAGATAGATAGATAGATAGATAGATAGATAGATAGATAGATAGATAGATACTTTATTAATCCCAAGGGGAAATTCACATTCTCCAGCAGCAGCATACTGATACAATAAATAATATTAAATTAAAGATTGATAATAATGCAGGTAAAAACAGACAATAACTTTGTATAATGTTAAATGTTAACGTTTACCCCCCCGGGTGGAATTAAAGAATCGCATAGTTTGGGGGAGGAACGATCTCCTCAATCTATCAGTGGAGCAGGACAGTGACAGCAGTCTGTCGCTGAAGCTGCTCCTCTGTCTGGAGATGACACTGTTTAGTGGATGCAGTGGATTCGCCATAATTGATTGGAGCCTGCTGAGCGCCCATCGCTCTGCCACAGATGTCAAACTGTCCAGCTCCATGCCAACAATAGAGCCTTCCTCACCAGTTTGTCTTTCTTCTTAATGATGCCTCCCCAGCACAACACCGTGTAGAAGAGGGCACTCGCCACAACCGTCTGATAGAACATCTGCAGCATCTTATTGCAGATGTTGAAGGACGCCAGCCTTCTCAGGAAGTATAACCAGCTCTGTCCTCTCTTGCACAGAGCATCAGTATTGGCAGTCTAGTCTAATTTATCATCCAGCTGCACTCCCAGGTATTTATAGTTCTGCACCATCTTCACACAGTCACCTCTGATGATCACGGGATCCATGAGGGGTCTGCTCCTCCTAAAATCCACCACCAGCTCATTGGTTTTGCTGGTGTTCAGGTGTAGGTGGTTTGAGTCGCACCATTTAACAAAGTCCTTGATTAGGTCCCTGTACTCCTCCTCCTGCCCACTCCTGATGCAGCCCATGATAGCAGTGTCATCAGCGAACTTTTGCATGTGGCAGGACTCCGAGTTGTATTGGAAGTCCGATGTATATAGGCTGAACAGGACCGGAGAAAGTACAGTCCCCTGTGGCGCTCCTGTGTTGCTGACCACAATGTCAGACGTGCAGTTCCCAAGACGCACATACTGAGGTCTGTCTGTAAGATAGTCCACGATCCATGCCACTAGGTATGAATCTACTCCCATCTCTGTCAGCTTGTCCCTAAGGAGCAGAGGTTGGATTGTGTTGAAGGTGCTAGAGAAGTCTAGAAACATAATTCTTACAGCACCACTGCCTCTGTCCAAGTGGGAGAGGGATCTGTGTAGCATATAGATGATGGCATCTTCCACTCCCACCTTCTCCTGATATGCAAACTGCAGAGGGTCGAGGGCGTGTTGAACCTGTGGCCTAAGGTGGTGAAGGAGCAGCCTCTCCATGGTCTTCATCACATGTGATGTCAGAGCAACAGGCCGGAAGTCATTCAGCTCACCAGGACGTGATACCTTTGGGACTGGGGTGATGCAAGATGTTTTCCAAAGCCTTGGGACTCTCCCCTGTTCCAGGCTCAGGTTGAAGATGCGCTGTAGAGTGTTTCTCTTTGAAGCTCACAGTATGGTGGTGAAAAGATCAAAATCATGTCAATTAAACATATTCGAAGTAAGGAGTAATCTATCAATCAAAGGGGTTCTATAGCAACGAAGGACAAAGAATCATGGGAAATCGAGGTGCAAAGCCCCGCCCATGGATGCCCATTGAGAACTTGAAAACGAAAATTTAAGATGGAAATGCGTTTTACTTTTCATTTTTGCAGTTTCATTGCCGTCCAGGCTGAAAATTAAATTGCCAAAGGGGGGTATTTCATTTTCATTTTTATTTGGCAACATTTTTGGGTGCAGACTTTGAAAATGAAATTGCAAAACAGACACTGTATTTTCATTTTAGAATTTTCATTTTAATTTTTGCAGAAAATACCTCCCAATGTCTTCAAAATAAAAAAGCACATCGGGTATCACTGCTGCTCTTGAATTCAGAGAGTTTACCTGCCATTGCCACAGAGAAATGCATGTTGTGTGTTTGATGATTTAGGAAAAGAAAGACGTCCAGTAAATCAGACAAAGACAATCAGCACAACGTCAGACTGACAGAGAGCAACTGGGGGAATACCGTTTGGAATTTAATGTGAGGGTCCGGAAAAGAGAAAAACACACAGCTGTTACTGTACACTGTATGTGTGTGTGTGTGTGTGTGTGAGGGCCTCTCATGAGCACAGGGTGGTCCAGCACACTCCATGGAGGAGTCTGAGGGGCTCTGAGCAGCACAGGACAGCATGGAGTGTCAGACCACCACTGGGCACAACCTCAGCTCATCTGAACCTGCTGATTTAATGTGCTGCTCGCTGTGATGAGGAAAGAAAGTCAAAGTGACTGAGAACAAAAAAACAAAAACAGCAGACAGAGGAGAAGAAGGAAACTGCAGAGAGCCAGCAGCTGGACCACTGTGGAGCTGTGAGGAGAGACCACCGCAGCCCTGAGCGGCTCCTGACAAACAAATATAATGAAGATGAATGAGATTTGATGAACTCATTAGTGAGTAAGAACTGAAATGAACAAACAAACATCCTGAGAGAATTTGTGAAGCACACACAGCAGAGAGACGCCTCATGTGAATTACGTCAGTATAGAGAATATGGCAGTCGCAGGGCCTCAGTGTATAAACATCTCAGTGTGCAGGCAGGACGGCTCAGTCAGGAGACAGACATGGAGTGGAATGGAATGAAACTTGGCCGTTGCTTTCCTCAAAGTAATACATCTTGTCGTAAACTGATTTATGGAACTGAAGTTTATGGACTTTGTTACACTTTCTTATGTCTTTTATTTTTGTCGACAGTCTTTGGAAATCTTCTTGTCATCATTTCTATTTCTCATTTTGTTCAGCTGCGCACACCGACTAATCTTCTGATCCTTTCACTCGCAGCGGCCGATTTCTTAATGGGTTTGTTTGAGTTGCCAGTCAGTTTGAATCACATGATAGAAACTTGCTGGTACTTTGGAGTTCTTTATTGTTATTTACATCAGGCACTTGCGAATATTCTTAGCATATCTGTGATATATAATGTGGTTTTAATATCCATTGATCGCTACATTGCTGTCTGCCATCCTTTCTTTTACAGCTCAAAAATAACTTTGACTGTTGCAAATATCAGCATTGCTGTAGTGTGGCTGTTTGCTCTTTTCATTACACTCGTACTTTTATGTATTAGTTATATTGATGTGGAGCATTGTGAAGGAGCTTGTGCAGTATACATTTATGATGAAATGGGCATTTTTCTCTTACTCATAACTTTTTTTATTCCTTATTCACTGATGATTGGTTTTTATATCAGAATATTTGTAGTTGCAAGAAGCCATTCAAGAGCCATCAACTGTATGATAGAAAAGAGGCAAACTGTGGAGTTGAGTGACAGAAAAATATCAAAACCGTCTGAAAGAAAAGCCGTAAAAACATTAGGAGTAGTCGTGGGGGCTTTTATTATCTGCTGGCTGCCTATCAATGTATACAATCTATTTATTGATAGTAGTAAAATAATCACATATATCATCAGGAATGTCTTTGTGTTTGTAAGTGAAGTGAACTTTGGTGTTAATCCAATTCTTTACGCTTTTCTTTATTCCTGGTTCAGAAAAGCACTTAAAATAATCCTGACGTTTAAAATATTTAGCCCAGCTTCTTCAGTGCTCAATTTACTGTAAATGTTGAAGAAAAAAAATGCAAAAGTATCTCTGTTTATATATTTTAAACTATTTGTACAATATTCCTTTGCTCATTTTTCTTAATAGCAATGCAATACTCGGACATATTTCTTAACAATACAATCATTTCATATTCACTGTATTGTTTCTAAGGCTGTTTTTCTTAAAATTGTACTCTATTCATGTAGAGTGTGGACTGTTTTTGAATATTGCTTATTTCACCACAATCATTTCTATAAAACATCTTATTTGAATGTGTAATAAACAGAACTGAAAATTTAAGAGACTCCTGGAAATTCATATAAACACTTCAGGGTTTCTTGGTGACTTGTAAAATAATTATTGTATTTTCCATAATTTTGGGACAGAATTATTTATTTTACCATAAATTCTTAAGTAATGTGTTGAAT
Source organism: Erpetoichthys calabaricus (assembly GCF_900747795.2). Classification (NCBI taxonomy): domain Eukaryota; kingdom Metazoa; phylum Chordata; class Cladistia; order Polypteriformes; family Polypteridae; genus Erpetoichthys; species Erpetoichthys calabaricus. The sequence goes on along the minus strand of NC_041396.2, from coordinate 311,372,585 downwards.
TTTACCTAATATCTGGAAATATATAAAAATCTGTTAACATCTGGAGTTACAATTTTCAGAGACGTTCAGATTTCACAACTAAAAGCTCCACAGCAGAACTCAGACGATGGCCGACATTCTGTTCAGCGACACGGCTGTGATTTGTTTAATAATCAAATCCTACAAAATACTTGTTCCTTTATTATTTTAGTTAAACTTTTCATTTAAACTTTTTAAACTTTTCATTTAAATTGTGAAGTTAATGTTTCTATTTCTACACTTTAATCCACACTCCTCCTCACTAAGGCAGCAGATGACAGACGAGTGCAGACGGAGCAGTCGGCCTTCACTCCTCACACTGCTGGCTCACTAAATGACACTGAGGTGACTGTGAGGAACTGAAATGGACGACTGAGAAGGTCAAATGAGGTTTGATGTCCACAATTAAATGTATGATTTGCTCCTTTAGACTGACATTTGTTAATATTTGTGAAGTCTCATTAGCTACAGCTCCTCACCTCATAGAGAATACAATTAATACTTCAGAGAACAGCATTGTGCTCAATTCTAGAAAAACAGAGAAACTTAAACCTTTAATAAAAGAATTACAGTTGGATCGGAAGAATTCTGTGTCTCATCACTGTTTAATATTTTAAATAATTGTTAAAAAGTTCTTACTTCTTTTTAAAACCACCTTTATAATCCCCACTGCTCTTCTGTCTAGTAAGGTTGCTGCAGTAAAGTATTTGTGAACAAATTTAGCACAAAATATTAATGCAGATATTTTTTTCTTTATTTTATTAACGTTGTTTACGTTGTCTCTTTAGCAATTTTTAGTGATTCTAAAAGGGTGGATGTGAGATTCTCTGTTATTACATTGTCATTATCAGTAAATAATAAAAACTATTGTGATTTATTGTTTAAGATATTTACCAGCACCCCACTCTGAGTGTCCAGTTTAGTCAATAAAACGCAGGCAGGAGAAAAGCGTCAGTCAGTCTTGTTTATTATCTCCGTCTCTCAGTAGGAGCACAAGCACCTTATTAGCGAGTGTTACACAGGAGAGGCGCCTGTCTCACTCTATTTATACTCTTCATTGATTAGATCACAATGTCAAGGAGTTCATTACATAATCAGAAATCCTTTAACCTGATTGGATTATCCAGTTGCTAACAGGACGTCACCAAACATCGAGACCTTAGATGGTCACGCGGCCCACTCGGCTGATTGACCGTCCTGTTAACTCAGGAGTCTGTGACTGTTTAGGTGTTTTTAAAAGTTCACTCCGCACATGACAGGCACGTCCATGTCGTTCTCAGCCCTTTGGGTGACTTTATGTTTCCTTCTGTTCAGGCGGGTCTGTCAACAGGAAACTTAGTCTGAGCAGAACAACAGAGCAAGCAGCACACCTTAAAGATGACTTTTACTTCTTATACCAAGGTTTCCTTTTTGCTTTCCTTGCTATAATGTCACTTAAAATGCCTTTTCTTAATAATTCAAACCTTTATCATAGCGAATATCAAAATAACACCTTCAGCCTGTAAGCATAAGCTCAGCAGAATATGAGACTCAGCACAGACCCAGCAAATCATGAAGCTGAGTTCCTTTAAACAGTTCAACTGCATCACATGCTAGGAGCCCATTGAACCAGGGTTTAAATTCAACTCCTACAATGTAACAATCCACAGCACACAATAAAACATATCAATAATCCATGAAGTCGTAAAGCCAGCACTGAGAATCAAAAGGCTGCTGAGCGACTGCCCATTCAATGTGTCCATGCAGAGCCTTCACGGCGGCCTGTCCGTTCCAAAGTAGCCTGATAAATGTCTGCAGTTCTCGTGTTCTCCCCGTGGCCTGTGATGGACGAGCACCCAGTGCTTTGGTGGAGGTTTGGGGCTCTGGATTGTCCACTCCATGTCTGCTTCATCCCTTCATGCTGGACCTGAGGAGACAAAATGGTCCTCTGGGATGATGGAAGCAGCAAGTAACTGAAATGTAATACAGTATGTTTATGACATGGCGCCGCACTAGGGTGCAGCAGCTACTCCGGATCCAAAAAAGGTGCATTTTAGCTGTTTTCAACTATTTATTTTGTTCACACAGTCAATTAATCATGTGTGTGAAAGATATACAAAGACGTTCATACAACCGCGTCACTCTTCTGGAAATCAATACAAGATTTAACACCAACAACTTACTCGAAGACGCTCTAACAAAAGAGCTCCGCGAACTAGGCCTGCTCCGTGAACCCACCTCCGAATCATCTACAGGTACCATCCCAGCGAGGAGACGTCGCAAGCGGTGTGAGCGTACCAGGAAGCGCGGTAAACGAGGAGGTGTCTGAGCTAAGCTAAAGGCTAATCCAACCAGACTGGCTGTTCCGTCCATCATTTTGGCAAATGTTCCTTCATTGGGCAACAAACTCGACCATATCCAACTTCTAAGAGCAAAACGTCGCGAAGTAAGAGACTGCTGTGTTTTTATCTTCACGGAAACCTGGCTGAATGATAATATCTCCGATGCGGCTATACAGCTAACAGGGCTACATGCTATCCGTGCAGATAGAGACGCCAGCAGATCCAGAAAAACACGTGGCGGCTGCCTGTGTGTATATACATCAACACAGAATGGTGTGGAAACACAGGTATGATCACGAAGCACTGGTCATCGCTGGTGGAATTTGTGGCAGTTAAGTGCAGACCTTATTATTTGCCGCGAGAATTCAGTATTATTGTCATTGTGGCAGTGTATATTCCTCCCGATGCAAATGCTAAGCAGGCACTATGCGAGCTGTATGAGACCATCGGTGACCTGCAATCTCGCCACCCTGAGGGATTTTTTATTATCGCTGGTGACTTCAATCAAGCGAATTTAAAGACTGTTCTGCCTAAACTCCACCAGCATGTTAAATTTCCAACTAGAAGAGACAATATATTGGACTTGGTATACACTAACATCAGGTCTGCGTATAGAGCAACTCCCCACCCTCACATTGGACTGTCTGATCACATTACAGTAATGCTCACTCCAGCATATATGCCATTGCTGAAGAGAACAAAGCCGGTAATAAAGCAGGTCAGAACATGGCCAGATGGGGCTATTGAAGCCCTGCAGGACTGTTTTGAGTGCACAGAATGGAGTGTCTTCAGAGAAGCGGCGACCACTGATCAACACATTGACATTAATGAGTATGCCGAAGCAGTGACGGGATACATCGACAAATGCATTGGAGATGTCACCGTCATCAAATCTATCTCAACACGCACTAACCAGAAGCCATGGTTCACAGCAGATGTTCACGAGCTGCTGAAAACAAGGGATGCTGCCTACAAAGCCAACGACGAAGTGGCACTCAGAGCAGCCAGAACCAACCTGTCCCGAGGCATCAAGCTAGCAAAGCGGGAGTACTTCAAGAAAATCAGTGTTCACTTCGCCTGCTCAAGAGATTCTCGGCGAATGTGGCAGGGCATCCAAACCATCACGGATTATAAGGCCCCCCCACGTATGTGTGTTAACGACACCTCTCTTCCAGACGCTCTTAACACCTTCTATGCCAGATTTGAGACACAGAACAACAAACCAGCATGGAAAACCACCCCCTCGCCAGACAATCAAGTTCTGCCAATGTCTGAAGCTAGTGTGAGAAGGACTCTCACCAGGGTCAACCCACACAAAGCTGCTGGACCAGATAATATACCTGGACGAGTGCTCAGAGCTTGTGCTTACCAGCTGAACGATGTCCTAGTAGACATCTTCAACATCTCCCTGAGCCAAGCTGTTGTGCCACAATGTTTTAAAAATACCACCATCAGACCTGTCCCAAAGACAGCCACAGCCTCGGAACTCAATGACTACCGCCCAGTGGCACTTACTCCAATTATTATGAAGTGCTTTGAACGGTTAGTTTTGAGTCACATAAAGAACCAGCTGTCCCCCAAACTGGACCCTCTACAGTTTGCATATCAATCAAACCGATCAACTGACAATGCAATTTCAATGGCACTCCACCTGACCCTGTCACACCTGGATCACCGCACTGCACATGTAAGATTGTGTGGCACGCGGCTGGGGATGGTGCCCAGCCGGGACTCCCAGGAGGACAGGAGGAGGGCTCATTCCTCCTCCGGACCACGAGGGGGCGGCCGCCCTGGTTCCTTTAAGGGCCACGGGTGCAGGGCTTGGAAGCCCAACCCTGTAGGGGCCCGTGGTCTCCGCCAGGGGGCGCCCCCATGCCTGAAGGACCCGGAACCCCAACACTTCTGCCACACCAGGAAGTACTGGGGGGAAGAAGTTTGGGAACACCTGGAGGGCTTCCGGGAACACAGCCGGCACTTCCGCCACACAAGGGAGTGTCTAGGGAGTGTCGGGGATCACCTGGAGCCCATCCGGGCACTTATAAAAAGGGCAGCCTCCCTGCAAAGAAGGACTGGAGTCGGGTGAGGAGTGGACAAGGTTTTGGAGGCAGGAGAGAGGAGGCGGCCTGACGAGCAGGCAGAGAGAGTGTGAGAGCCTGAACTTTGGGGGAGATTGGTGCTGGAGGCACTGGGTTTGTGCACTTTATTGAACTGTATATACTGTAAATAAACGTGTGGTGGACTTGAATATGGTGTCCGTCTGTCTGTGTCCGGGCAGCTTATCACAAATGCTGTTCATTGACTTTAGCTCAGCATTCAATACTATCATCACCAGGCAGCTGATCAGTAAGCTGGATCTGCTCGGACTCAACACCTCCACCTGCAACTGGATTCTGGACTTTCTCACTGAAAGACCCCAAACAGTACAGATTGGTAATATAAGATCTAACACCATCACACTGAGCACAGGTGCCCCCCATGGTTGTGTGCTGAGCCCACTACTCTTCACGCTGCTGACCCATGATTGCATCTCCAACTCTGACACAAACCACATTATCAAGTTCACCGATGATACTACAGTAGTGGGACTCATCGAGAACGACGATGATGTGGCGTACAGAGAAGAGCTGGAACGGCTGGCACTTTGGTGCAAAGACAATAATCTGTCTCTTAATGTTGAAAAGACAAAAGAGTTGATTGTTGATTTCAGGAAGACAAAGGCTGTCCATCTCCCACTCAGCATTGATGGCGTCACAGTAGAGAGAGTGAAGAGCACCAAGTTCCTCGGTGTTCATATCACAGAGGACCTGTCCTGGACCAAAAGCACCAACTATCTTACAAAAAGAGCCCAGCAGCGTCTTTACTTCCTGCGACGACTGAAGAAAGTGCACCTCCCCAAATCCATACTTACCACCTTCTACAGAGGCACCATAGAGAGTGCCCTGACCAGCTGTATCACAGTCTGGTATGGAAACTGCCCTGCCTCCGACCACAAAGCTCTTCAGAGGATTGTGCGGACCGCTGAGTGCATCATTGGCAGCTCTCTACCTAGTCTGCAGGAGATCTACACCTCACGCTGCCTTCATAAAGCCACTAGCATCATGGCTGACCCCCACCACCCCTCCCACCAACTACTCCTCTTCCATCTGGAAGACGACTCTGCAGCATCAGGAGCAGGTCTGCGAGATTGTGCAATAGTTTTTTCCCCAAGCAGTCCGGCTCCTGAACACCATGCTGCCCTCCTCCACACTGGAATCTCTACTCCACACACTCTCTGGATTACATAACACTACATAATATTCTACTTTTTTATCATAGTTATATATATATATATATATCTTGTGTATTGCACCTTTTGACTCTGGAGGACGATATTTCGTCCCACTGTGTACTGTAAGTATATTGTTAGGATGACAATAAAGCTCTACTTGACTTGACTTGATTTGAAAAACAGCTATTTTATTTCTTTATTTTTTCATGTGAGGTATGAGTACATCAGTAAACATGACCCATAAATTGTGTTTTAAGATATTATGGTCTGCACTGTATAAGACGATTCCTGACAGACTCTCAGCTCCTTTATTTCTGCTCTGCTCAGCTGATGCTTTACTTGTTCCACTTTAAGAGTTGCCCCCTCATTTCAGACCCCCTTGTGTGTTTATTCAGGAGGTATTATGATGTGGTGGTCCGCACTTCTGCCCTTTTGATTTAGTGTTCTTGTTCCAGTCCTTCGCCCGGTCACTGCCGGTGTTGAATCTCCATGTTCTTTCTTTGCATGTGTGGCTTTTACTCTGCAGGACGGCAGAAGACTTTTATTATCCCAGAGGGAAATTTGTCATCAGCAGGAATGTGTGACACGTAAGACATTGTTAAATAGAGAGAAGAAAATAATAAAAGAGACCACACATGACAGGCATTGTAATCAGCACACACACCATAAGACTTCTACAAATCAGAATAACGATTCTTGAACAATAATAACGAAGAGCACACAATCAGAATTCAGAACTCCACAGGACTCCTGCAGCTACTAGATTAACTGGAGGCTGTAAAGAGAACAGTTTGAACATCCAGTGAACACCACATTGCAGTAGTCAATCCTACTAGAGATAAATGCATGAATTAATTTCTCAGAATCCTGTTTAATTAGAAAGCGCCTTAATTTCTTAACATTTTTAAGATGGAAGAAACACGTTTTGGACAACATTGTAATATGAGCTTTAAATGACATGCTAGAGTCAAAGATAACTCCCAGATTGTGGGCTGATTCAGTAAAATTAATGGTGATTCCAACTGAGTTAAATGATGACAAAATATTGTTGTGATCAGCGTCATTCCCTCCAACAATTATCATCTCTGTCTTGTCGGTGTATAAAGACAAGTAGTTCTCATTCATCCACTCCTTTAATTCGCTAACTCAACTAATTAAAGACAATATTGGAGAAACTTCATTTGATTTAAATGAAAGGTATAACTGGGTGTCATCTGCATACAAGTGAAAATTAACATTATGTTTCCTAATGAGAGAGCCCAGTGGAAGCATGTACAGTGAAAACAGTAAAGGTCTGAGTACTGAGTCCTGCGGGACACCATATTGAACTTCTGTGTATAATGATGGAGTACTGTCAGCACATTTCTGTACATGTTTGAATCGATTTGATAAATAAGAACTAAACCAAGTGAGTACGGTGCCTGTAAGCCCAACGTCATTTTCTAGTCTGTGCAGTAAAATAGAATGGTCAGTGGTGTCAAACGCTGCACTTAAGTCTAACAACATAATTACAGTGGAGTTTCCTTCATCAGAGGATATCAGAATGTCGTTTACTAGTCTTTGGACTGTGAGAGAAAACCGGAGCACCCTGTGGAAATCCCTGAGGACACGACGAGAACATGCAGACTCCATGTAGGGAGGACCTGTAATGAGCACCCTAACCTCTTTGTAGTGAGGCAGCAGCGTTACCACTACACCACCATGCTGCTTAATAACACAACCTATAAAATGAAATGTCACAGCTGATTCAATAATAGACTTATTAAAAGTAGCTTTATAGTTTTTTCTTTTTTAAAACAATCAGCTTCCTTAGAAAAAAGTACCCACTTTTTTTCCTTCTTAGTGACTTTTTTGTCATTCTAATTGAAGGTATGATTCTCCTAAGTATTTGTGGTGCTTGTTATGAGAGGTGGACCAAGAGAACATCTAAGGGGTCTCCTCCATGTCCTTCAGACATATATGACACGTTAATTGTCAGCTCTCTATTGGCCTACTGTGGGTGGTGATGAAGGTGCAGTCCATCCAGACTGGTTTCATGCCTCGTGCCAAATGCTGCCAGGAGAGGCCTAACTGGACTAAGCATTATAATAAGACACAGGAACTTGTCAGGAAGAGCTGGGGCAGATAAGTGAACCCCATATATTGTGATGGCCAAAAACAGATTTAAGAAATCAGAAAAACAGAAATAAACAAGATAATCACACACAAGCCTTCTTCAGACTGCACAGGATGGCAACAATGCCTGTTATCATGACTGCCAACTGGATGGGTCAGGTTCAGGAGGCTGGAAACCTAAAGTGATATCAGGGATGGAAGAGCCGTCAGTCACCTTTTCTACAGAAGAAGGAAGAGAGAAGGTGTTAGGCAACAGCGCCACCCCCTGGTTCAGAGTGTAACAGCCATTAAAGGAGCCTTGAGGTTGTCCCTTAGAAGCACATGTGTGACAGTGTACACTAACAGTTTCCATCCTTGTGACCAAATCTGCTGTGACTGTGAAAGGCTGCATATATTTAGTTTCTTATGTAAAGACCATCACAAAACATAATCACAAACAGGAGTTTGCACAATACGTTGGCAAGGTTTGTAAGCCGTGCTGTTTCGTTGAAGTACACACATGTTGTAGATTGACTGGCAGGATGATGGCCAATCTGTTGCTGCATTTAAACTGTGCCATCTTTCACCTTTACGCTTGGTGCAGCTGCGTTGTTCTTATGTGTGAGTGGACGTTTCTTGCAGGGAGGGCTTCTATTCTCTTTCTCCAATGTAGAACCCTCATCCTCATGTGAGTTCACCTCTGTTATAGCATGTCTTTATTTTAAAACAGCAGTGTCAGATCGAGCAGAGCGTGAATGCGACTGAAAGAATAAAACTAAATTAAAAAAATGCTAACCTTTCCAAGCACCATACAATTACACCGGCTGTTACAAACTGAAATCAAATGTAAGTTTTTATTGTATAATAGTAACAATAAGAGCAGCTCACTACTCAAAATGTTTATTCTGGGACACGTGAAGACTCAAACCAGCGACCTTTTGAATAGAAGTCAGCAGCTCTAACCGCTGTACTATCAAAGCAATCACTACAAGGATGTACACTAACGCGATTTCCTTTTCTTCGGTTATAGTCTTGAATAAATGCGCAGTTGTTCTGTTATATTTGTACCTTTTGTGAAAGTGTTTATTTGATATTTGGACTTCAGTCTTCACACATTATACTCTTCATGTCAAACTTTTGTCGTTAGTACTATAACATGAAAAAAGTTGGTCTTTTAGGTATGTGTTCAACATTTCTGTCATCCTCCACTTACATAAATCTTTGTAGACACGGAACACACCTGAAATGCATGTGTTCCAAATAACGATATATTTTCTAGCCTATACAGATCGAGGTACCTGACTCCCTGATAAACAAGGCTTGAGCTGGGAGAGGTTTTTGCAGTTTCTGCAGCAGTGGGAGGATGGGATAGCAGGCTGCTTGGGTTTATGAACACATTTACAAGACAAAAGCTGCTGAATGGAGAGGTGCGAACGGATTTAAGGTAGGCCGGGTTTACAAGTTTTTTCATAAGGTTTGGTAAATCTAGTGATAAACCTGCAGTGAACATTTGAAATGGCGTGTGGAGCGTTTGAGGTTCTACCAGGACAACGATGTGTTTGCATCTCCGTCAAGGATTGCCGATAAAATTTAAAATTTAATTTGGGCACTGTTTTGCCTTTTATTGATTTTGAACTGTTTCTATACAGCTGTTTGTAAATGCAATGTGTGCAAAGTGTGCTTTTTACAACATAACTCCAAAGTACATTATAGCAGTAAAAAATTAAAAAAACAATACTAATAAAATGTATTTAATTGATCTTTACGAGACACTCAGGAACACATTTCAAAACTAAACCATAAAGTACATCACTACAGATGGCAGCTATACTGCTGAATGTACACAGTGCTATTCAATTCTGTTTATTGGTATTTTATGTCACAAATTTTTCAAGGAGTAGTGTGCTCTTTCATATTGGCCCTTTATTGACCTAAAAAAAAATTCCCTTTTATCGAGGAATTCTTAAACTTGTGCGACTTTCTCATCCTGAATTTGGGAGTGTCTTTCCCACGTTGTGCCACTCCATCAATTTCCATTTGATGTTTAATACCAAGCCATCCAATCATACATTCCTCCTTGCCTTCACTTCACTGAGCAGGACCTCTATTTCACATTTGCTGAAACTCTTTTTTATATGTGCTTTTGCCATTTGTCCTAGGTATAATGTTAAACTGCATCCAGCCCTGCAAGTGGTCCTCCAACTTTTAGGAAAAACTTAGGAGTTGGTAGCAGGACTGGCACTCCAGCCACCATAAAAAAAAAATTCACACAGCTCCGAAATGGCAGATAGGACTCCTTTCTGCTCTCCGCGGGAGTAGCTTTACTGCAGCCACCCTAAGGAAGGCTGCTCGCCTTCCTATGAAGCCATTGGGAGCCCAATCCTTGGAAGAGTCAAAACTGCCGGAGAGCCAATGAGATCAGGCTTTTGTAGGTGATTGGAACTGGTGTGGTGCTCAGGCGTCATCTGCTGCTGCACTTGGGTCTCAATTTGAGACGGCCCGTCTGGGTAGGCACGTGGAATGTCTTCTCTCTGATGATCATCTTTCTCTGTTGTCAGAGGAGCTTCATAAATTCTGAATTCTGAACTCTGAGGTGTGAAGACCTAGGACTGGCCAGATCTCTGCAGGTGGGTACACCTTTTATTGTTGCACTGAAGGCTGTCATACTCAGGGAGTAGCTATTGCTGTGCTGGATCGGCTCCTTTCGATGGAGTCCGATGTCACTCCTTTCAATGAGCGTAATATGAGATTCAGATTAAGGCACGCTCTGGGTGCCTGGCCTGTTGTCTCAGTGTCTGCTCCGACTGCAGTGACTGATGTCTCGGTGAGGGAGACATTCTACTCGCAACTTCACTCAGTAGTTGATGGATGCCCGAGAGGTGACACTCATGGTCATTTGTGACTTCGGTGCCATCACTGGCACTGACAAGGGTGGTTATGAGGATTGTGTCTGTCAACATGGGTGAGGCAACTGTGAAGAAAGTGGCTCCATGTTCCTTGACTTTGCAAAAGGTCAGGGGTTGTGGATCACTGGATCCTGGTTCTTGCACCCTGAGCCACATCGTTGGACTTCGTACTTCAATACTGGTGGTGCGGTGAAGGAGGTCAATCACATCCTCGTGGGCAGACACTGGACAGTCCTAGAGAACTGCAGGGTCTACATAAGTGGTCAGTTTGTGAATCTGTGAACAAATGGCACACCATCTGTTGTCTAGTGACCCATGTCCTACTTACAAAGGAATTGAAGCATTAAGCACATCCAAATCTAATTCTTGGAGAGTCGCAGTCAGGGCAGGTGATGGATAATGTTGCAGTTGTGACCTGCTGGGCTGGACATTGGACATCTCTGGGTCCACTGTTCTTTACGTTTATCCTCCACTTAGCTGTGAACCACCCAGTCTCACTGAGATTGCACAAGTAGTGAACCAGCTGAGAGTAGGGAAGGCTGCAGGGTTCTGTGGTATCCAGGGTGAACTTCTTCAGGGAGGTGGTAAAGGCTGTCCACCTGGCATTGCAAGCAATCTTTGCTTCCATTTGGGAGACTGGCATCATCCCAGCTGAATGGAAAATGGGCTTTGTTCTCCCTATCTGGAAAATGGAAGGGTGATCACCTGGATTGTGGCATCTACAGGGTGATAACACTGCTCTCGGTGCCAGGTAAAGTCCTCTCTAGGCTCAGCCTTTATTGGATCCATGATCATTTTCTTACCTACTGGTGACCAGAGTAGTGTAGTTTCACACCTAAGAAGTCTAGCATTGATTGAATTCTAGTACTGAGGGTTCTCATCAAGTGTAAAACACGAATATCGGCAGAGTTTCTTTGCAGCAATTCACAATATTCTTAAAGCGTTCAGCTGAGTTGATTAAGTTGCCTTGTGGGAAATCCTGAGACTTTGTTGGGATCCCCCCAAAGGTGCTGGATGTCGTGGCCAGTCTGTTCACTGGTACTGTGAGTGCTGTGATGAGTGGAGGCAGAACCTCTGCTTTTTTCCCAGTTGATTCTGGAGTTTGTCAGAGATATGTTCTACTTTGTTCAATACTTGCATGGACTGGGTGTTAGGCAGGGTCATGGGGTCCAGTGGCTGTGGGGCATCTGTTGGTGAAGAAAGATTAACTGTCTTGCCTTTGCTGTGATCTTAGCAGAATAAATCAAGGCTCTGATCAGGACTCTGGATGACTGAACATCTGGGCTTGCGAGTGTCCTGGATAAAAACCAAAGATCCGTGCCTTTATTGACATCTTGGGCACAACCGTCAGCAGTGTGTCTGTCTCCGGAGTGTGTTGACCTCATCAAGTACCTCAGCAGCGATATTCATGTCTCTAATGACTTTTCCTATTTAGACAGTAGATGGATTGGGAGAGAATGGGGGGTCATGAGGTCTCTGGAAAAGGGTGTGTGGCGCTCCAGATATATCTGCAAAAGGATGAAGCTCCAAGTCTTTAGAGTCCTGGTGCTTTCTGTATTGCTATATAGTTGTGAGACATGAATGCTATCCAGTGACGTGACACAAAGACTGGACTCCTTTGGTACTGTGTCTCTTCAGAGAATCCTTGGGTAATGCTTTCTTGACTTTGTGTCAAACAACCAGTTGCTTACAGAGTCCAACATGAGACATATTACCTGCTTTGTGAGGGATCATCAGTTATAGCACTACGACCATGTGGTGTGATTCCCTAAGGGCTACCATTGTTGACAACCCAAGTGGCTGGACTAGGCCAAGGGGACACCCATGTAACACCTGGCTGGACCATGTGTCTGCCTTGGGGGTTGCCAACCGGGATCCCGAGCTGTTTCATTGTGTGGTGGGAGTGGCAATGCACTGTACCAGTGAATGCTCCCTAACCTGATCATTATCTTTTAACAAAGCACAAAGTGGAAAGAGTTATTTATATTAATTTGCATCTTCAAACGGGTGAAATTCTGGGGGGAGTCAGGGTGGGACTGTAGGCACATGCATGTGCGTTATAATTCATGTTGATTAGGATTTATAAATGAAAAGTGATAATATATGTATATATATATATATATATATATATATATATATATATATATATATATATATATATTATAAAAAAAAAAAACTTGCAACGAGACAAGACTTTCTCCCGGGGATGAGACATGATGTTTCGAAGAGACATAGAGACACTTGTACTTCCCACAAGATGGACAAGTCACATAATACATACAACCTTCACACGCAAGTCCCGTGATACACATGCAGAGCAGGTTAGAGATAATGGAAGTAAGAAAATTCGAAAGTCTCAAAAAATGAGAGTGAAGATCGCATTAGTGCAAACAATCTGACAATAGTACTCGGGGAAATAATGCAACAGTGAAAAGAGATTGAATACTCAGGTGCTGTACAGGCTTTTAAACGTTCGAAGCTCTGCACGAAATGCAGATTACGTGGCACACAGCAGCAGCAAGCCAACAGCTGCTCGAGCAAAGAGGAGTTAATAAAAAAATATATTTGTTTCCCATTGTATCACCATTTAAGAGGAGTTTTGGAGAAGCAGCCGCTGGCGGGGTGGAAAGGGGTTGGCGAGCAAAGCAAGCAGGGGGCAAAGCCCCCTAGTACAACCCCAATTCCAATGAGGTTGGGACGTTGTGTAAAACATAAATAAAAACAGAATACAATGATTTGCAAATCCTTTTCAACCTATATTCAATTGAATACACTACAAAGACAAGATATCGAATGTTCAAACTAATAAACTTTATTGTTGTTTTGCAAATCTTCACTCATTTTGAATTTGATGCCTGCAACATGTTCCAAAAAAGCTGGGACATGAACATGAAGTTGTGCATCAAGCAAGAATGGGAAAGAATTCCACCTACACAGCTTCAGCAATTTGTGTCCTCAGTTCCCAAACGCTTATTGAGTGTTGTTAAAAGGACAGGTGATATAACACAGTGGTAAACATGCCCCTGTCCCAGCTTTTTTGGAACATGTTGCAGGCATCAAATTCAAAATGAGTGAAGATTTGCAAAACAACAATAAAGTTTATTAGTTTGAACATTCGATATCTTGTCTTTGTAGTGTATTCAATTGAATATAGGTTGAAAAGGATTTGCAAATCATTGTATTCTGTTTTTAGTTATGTTTTACACAACGTCCCAACTTCATTGGAATTGGGGTTGTATATATATATATATATATATATATATATATATATATATATATATATATATATATATATAAATAAATATATATCCATCCATTATCCAACCCGCTATATCCCAACTACAGGGTCACGGGGCCAATCCCAGCCAACACAGGGTGCAAGGCAGGAAACAAACCCTGGGCAGGGCGCCAGCCAACCGCAGTGCACAATATTTATTTACTTATTTATTTATTTATCATATGATTGATTGGGTGTGCAAATCAAAGATACAAGCTGGCTATTTGAGGAGCTATCGCAGATGATGCAGGTCATGACACTTGAATGTCAGTGGCTTTTCAGTCTCTTAATGGCTGTGTGGTTGTGTTCATTGTGCTTCTTTTCTTTTCTGGTTCTTCTCTTTAATTCAGCCAATGATTGAATGAATATTTTCACATTAATCTGATGATTTTTTAAAGATTGTGAGGGCCAAGTTGAACACCCCTATCACCCTCTGTCTAATGTCATTTTCACAGACCGTATCAATACCCGTCCATGAGGTGAGCCTGAACAAACATAGCCAGTGGTTCAATAGCTTTGCTTTTATGCTTGTGGAAAATTCAAAAAATGGCGATTCAAACTTGACCCTTCTTAAAAATATAATTGTGCTGCTTAAATTTTTTTTTTTTTTTTTAATATTTTTATTTTATTAATTTTCATTGTAATCATTCCATACAAACAGATCAATTTATAACCAAACAAAATTGAAGACAAATCAAACCCCACCCCTGAAAAGGAGAGCTTAGCTAAAGGAAAATTGCTTAAGGCTTTTTAATAAGGCAACATTAAACAAAAGAAAGGGAGAAGTAAATATATATGTAGATAAGAGATGGAGAAGGGAGTTAAATGCGGTAATAGTTATTTGTCTTATTCTAAAATAATATTGATTAAATCCTGCCAGGTTTTGAAAAAATTTTGTACAGATCCTCTAACTGAGAATTTGATTTTTTCCAGTTTCAAATAATATAAAACATCGGTTTCCCACTGACTTATCAGAGGAGAGTTAGGATTCTTCCAATTTAACGAAATCAGTCTGCGTGCCAAAAGTGTAGTGAATGCAATCACCGTTTGCTTGTCCTTCTCCGCTTCAAGTCCATCTGGAAGAACACCGAACACAGCTGTTAATGGGTTAGGAGGGATTGTGACCCCAAGGCTGTCTGAAAGGCACTTAAAAATTTTGGTCCAAAATGATGTTAATTTGGTGCAGGCCCAGAACATGTGACCCAGTGAGGCAGGAGCTTGGTTGCAGTGTTCACAGGTTGGATCTTGCCCTGGAAACATTTTGGACAGTTTTAAGCGAGACAGATGAGCTCGATATATGATTTTTAGTTGAATAATTCTATGCTTTGTGCATATGGAGCTCGTGAATTCTCTGCAATGCTACCTTCCACTCCTTTTCTGATATATTGATTAAGAGATCTTCTTCCCAATGTCCTCTTGGATCTTTGAAAGGTAGGGACTCTAATAAGATTTTATATAATGCGGAAATGGTGTTTAATTCCTTGAAATTGAGCAGTATTTTTTTCCAGCATTGTGGAGGGTGCGAGGTGAGGAAAATCGGGCAGTTTCTGTTTGACAAAGTTTCTAATTTGAAGATATTGAAAGAAATGTGTAGCTGGGAGGTTGAATTTGGAATGTAATTGTTCAAAAGATGCAAAGATATTGTCTATATAAAGATCTCTGAGCATTTTAATCCCAAATTTTTTCCAGGTATTAAAAACTGGATATACTTGCGAAGGTTGAAAGAGGTGGTTCTCTTGCAGAGGTGCCACCGATAAAAGATTTTCCATCTTAAAATGCTTTCTAAATTGGTTCCATATTCTGAGTGAGTAAAGCACAATTGGGTTATTAGTATATTTGCGATAACTTGCATTTATTGGAGCACAGAGCAGGGAGTATAAAGAAGTACTACAGGATTTTACTTCTATTGCAGACCAGGCCTGTGTATGTTCATTTATTTGTGTCCAGGTTTTTATGGCTTGTATGTTTGCTGCCCAGTAATAAAACTGAAAATTAGGTAAAGCCATGCCACCTTCTGCCTGAGGTCTTTGTAGGGTCGCTCTTCGGATACGTGGGTGTTTTGAGTTCCAAATGAATGAGGTTATTGTTGAATCTAACTGTTTAAAAAACAATTTATTGATATATATTGGAATGTTTTGAAATAAAAAGAGAAGTTTAGGAAGGATATTCATCTTAACAATGTTAATTCTTCCAGCTAGAGTGAGATGAAGGGTTGACCATCTATGCAAGTCTTGCTTAATTTTTTCCATACAGACGGCAAAATTTTGCTGATAAAGAGCTTTATGTTTACTTGTGATATTTACCCCTAGGTATTTAAACTGATCTGCTATGGTAAAAGGTAGGGTGTCCAATCTGATATTATATGCTTGTGAATTCACTGGATAGAGTATACTTTTATTCAGATTAATTCTAAGTCCAGATATCTGCTGTTAAAACTGCAGGCACAGTGTTTTCTGGGTCTGATAAATATAAAACCATATCATTGTTGTAACAACACTACAAATACAAATTCCTCATCCACATTAGTGCACCCAGCAAATAAAAAGAATTCTGGGTAAGGAGACACTTTCAACAACTTCACCAGCAGAGCGGATTGTGTAACCTGCAACTCGTCAGCCTGTGGTTATGGGAAAAGAAGAGACGTCAAGGGAACAAATTAAATGAAGCTCAGTGCAAAAAGGAGAAACCTGAGACAAGAACTGACATCAGAGAGCAAAGTCAAGGAATTTAACACAAAATGACTTCAGCTTGTTTATATAATGGCACTTCACCTGAACAGATATCACAATCAGGAAATACGATGAGCTGAATCAAATTTAGGATCTGAGTGGACAGTCACAGCATTGTCTGGGATTAGTGACACGACTTCACACAAAGAACTTTCACGTGTTTGAAATCAACATGCTGAGGTTTATCTAAACACATGGATATCAAGCATCAGGTCTTTGTTAATGATCACTGAAAGAGAAATTTGTGTTGAAATCCTCACTAAAGCATTCATTACAAAGAAATAAAATATCAAAACACATGAATGAGCTCACACCTCTGTATTGTGTTGTTATAAACTGCTCAAGTAAATTAAAGGAACACTTTGAAAACACATCAGATCTCCATGGGAAAAACAATCCTGCTGGCTCTCTCTGCTGCTATGGACTGGTATGGTAATGTGTTAGGAAAGAAAGGATGGCAGCCACATCGTTTGATGGAAGTGAAAATGATCAACCTACGAAAATCAAAGTGAAAAAATGAGGCAGCGGCAGGCAGGCAAATCCATTTTGCTAAAATTTCATTGCAGCAACTCCAAATTGTACTCAGTAGTTTGTATGTACACCCCAAAGTGCTTGTATGTGTGTCTGACAACATCCTAATGAGACGATGGATGGTGTCCTGGGAGATCTTCTCACAGTTCTGGACTAAGGCATCACTGAGCTCCTGCACAGTTTGAGGTACAACCTGGTGGCAACCTGGTGGCATCGGATTGACCGAAACATAATTTCCCACCCAAAGGTGTTCTATTGGATTTAGGTTAGGCGAGCGTGGGGGCCAGTCAATGGTATCAATTCCTTCATCCTCTTGCCACATGAGGCTGGGCATTGTCGTGCACCAGGAGGAACCAGCATAGGGTCTGATAATGGGTCCAAGGATTTCATCTCAATACCTAATAGAGGTCAAGGTGCCGTTGTCTAGCCTGTAAAGGTCTGTGCGTCCCTCAATGGATATGCCTCCCCAGATAGACCATCACTGACACTCCACCAAACCGGTCATGCTGAATGATGTTACAAACAGCATAACGTTCTTCACTGCTTCTTCAGACACTTTCATGTCTGTCACATATACTCAGAATTAGCCTGCTCTCATCTGTGAAAAGCACAAGGTGCCAGTGGTGGTCCTGCCAATTCTGGTATTCTATGGAAAATGCCAATCGAGCTCCATGGTGTCGGGCGGGTAGTGAGCACAGGGCCCACTAGAAGTCTGTTTCTGATTGTTTGGTCTGAGACATTCACACCAGTGGCCTGCCTGCTGGAGGTCATTTTGTAGACTCTGCCAGTGCTCATCCTGTTCCTCTTTGCCCAAAGGAGCAGATAACGGTGGGTTCTGCTGATGGGTTAAGGACCTTCTACAAGGAGCCCTGTCCAGCTTTCCTAGGGTAACTGCCTGTCTCCTGGAATCTCCTCCATGCCCTTGAGACTGCACTGAGGGTGTTGATGGAGAAGTTTAGAGAAGGCCAGAAGGAGTTGCATTGTATCTTTGTGGACCTGGAAAAAGCATATGACAGGGTGACTGAGAGGAGCTGTGGTATTGTATGAGGAAGTCAGGAATGGCAGAGAAGTATGTAAGAGTTGTACAGGATATGTACGAGGGAAGTGTGACAGTGGTGAGGTCTGTGGTAGGAGTGACGGATGCATTCAACGTGGAGCTGGGATTACATCAGGGATCGGCTCTGAGTCCTTTCTTATTTTCACAGGTTGACAGATGAGACTAGACAGGAGTCCCTGTGGACTATGATGTTTGCTGATCACATTGTGATCTGTAGCAAGAGTAGGGAGCAGGTTGTGGAGACCCTGGAGAGGTGGAGATATGCTCTAGAGAGGAGAGGAATGAAGGTCAGTAGGAACAAGAAAGGATACATGTGTGTGAATGACAGGGAGGTCAGTGGAGTGTTGAGGATGCAAGGAGTAGAGTTGGCGAAGGTGGATGAGTTTAAATACTTGGGATCAACAATTCAGAGTAATGGGGATTGTGGAGGAGAGGTGAAGAAGAGAGTGCAGGCAGGGTGGAATGGGTGGTTTAAGAGTGTCAGGAGTGATTTGTGACAGACGGGTATCAGCAAGAGTGAAAGGGAAGGTCTACAGGATGGTAGTTAGACCAGCTATGTTATATGGGTTGGAGACAGTGGCACTGACCAGAAAGCAGGAGACAGAGCTGGAGGTGGCAGAGTTAAAGATGCTAAGATTTGCATTGGGTGTGACGAGGATGGACAGGATTAGAAATGAGGACATTAGAGGGTCAACTCAAGTTGGACGGTTTGGGAGACAAAGTCAGAGAGGCGAGATTGCATTGGTTTGGACATGTGCAGAGGAGAGATGCTGGGTATATTGGAAGAAGGATGCTAAGGATAGAGCTGCCAGGTAAGAGGAACAGATGAACGCCTAAGTGAAGGTTTATGGATGTGGTGAGAGAGGACATGCAGGTGATGAGTGTAGCAGAACAAGGTGATGAGGACAGGAAGATATGGAAAAAGATGAAGAAGAAGATGGATGAGAATTATTTGTCTTTAAACACAGATAAAACAGATGTTAATTATTGGAGGGAATGATGCTGATCACAATATTTTGTAATCATTTAACTCAGTTGGAATCACCATTAATTTTACTGAATCAGCCCTCAATCTAGGAGTTATCTTTGACTCTAGCATGTCATTTAAAGCACACATTATGAAGTTGTCCAAATCATGTTTCTTCTATCTTAAAAATGTTTGGAAATTAAAGTGTTTTATAAATATGTGGAATACTGAGAAATTAATTCATGTGCTGCAATGCGCTGTTCACTGGATGTTCAAATTATTCTTTATGCAGATTCCAGTTAATCCAAAATGCTCCTGCAATAATTATTAGAAGAAAAAGAAAATATGAACACATAACTCCAGTTCTTAAATCCTTTCACTAAGTTTAGGGCCGATTTCAAAATCTCCCTTTTAACATATAAAGCCTTAAATGGCCAAAGACCAGCTTACTTATCTGAACTTATCATGACTAACCAACCAGAATGCACATTATGATCTCAAGATGCTGGTCTGCTTATGACTCCAAGGATTAATAAAATAACAGTGGGAGGTCGAGCCTTTAGTTACAGGACCCTCCTAAACTGTGGATTGGTCTGCCTGCTACTATAAGAGATGCCCCTTCAGTTTCAGCTTTCAGATCCCGACTGAAGACTCACTACTTCAGTTTAGCACACCCCGACTAGAGCGGCTGATTAAATGTAAAGACTACATCTCTGTTGTTAGTTATTAGCACTGTGAAATAGACGCTTCACCAGAGCTAACCTGACACAGACTGACACCAGAGGCACGGGTAAAAATAAAAGAAACGGTTTATTTTTCTTCACCTGTGGTTGCACGTCTTCCCCGTGTCCCACAGGCAATACACAGTCCCAAGCACAGCACACACCAAAACACCAATAAACTAAAGTATTATCCTCCACTCCTCCTAGGCAGCTTCCTCATCCTCATCCTGACTCTGGCTCCTGAGTGATGGTCGCTGACTCCTTTTATTAGGCACCCAGGAGTGCTCCAGGTGCTTGATTGCCGACACCCGGCTGCACTTCCAGGTGTGGCGGCACTTGGGGAACCCAACAGGGCTGCACCAAACTCGAACTCCCATGAAGCCCTGTGGTGTCCGAGGCACCGCTGCAACCCAGGGAGCCTGCCATCTAGCGTCCAGGGGGAGATATTGGGTCTTCCTTGCTTTCTCCCCCGGAACATATGCTGCAGGGGCGTCCCGGCCGGGCATGGGCCCCGGCCGTCTGCCACAGCACTAAAACATAAGTAATATGTTAGTTATAATTTGTTGCTAACCCTCACCTATTCTGTTTCTCTTCTCTGTACTCATATGCGGCACCTGCCACCTGCCAAGCTTGTCTGCCTACCAAAGGAAAAATCAGCTCTGATGGTAGAGCACTGGAATTGTCACATAGATGGGTCCTTTCATTGGATTGGCCAGCCCACCACTGACTCCGCTGTGGAATGGCCAGTGGGGTTAGGCAGCTTGATGGCTGAGGTCTCCAAGACTCTGAACAAATCTGAATTGTATTACATCATATCAGCTATTCTTGCATTTTGCTCTGTACTTGTAATATTTCTATTGCAGTATTATATCACATTGAGGATTACTTGTGTTCTGTTCTGTGTGTTGTATTGTATTGACCTCCTTCTTTTTGACACTTGTGAGTTGTGGTAAGATTTGGGGCTCCCTTGACCCTATGCCTCTGTGCCCTCCGACCCTGAACATCATACTGTTGTGTGGCTCTGGTTTGGTTTTGGTGTCTCCTGGACCCGCACTGCTGTAATGGCTGCGGTATTCTTATGATTTTACTCCACATGTTCTTCTGGGTTTTCTACTGCATTGCGTGTGCACGGACATCCTTAATAAGTTGCACATCCATATCCTTAGGAAGATCATCATCTCAGGTCTGATGCATCACATCTTGATTTGTTTTATGCCAGACGTACTTAGCTGTGGGTGTTTTGCCCTGTCTCCTCATATGTTTATGCATTTAATCTCTTTCCCTCATGGAAGCTCATTCCTCTTCAGATACAGCTGCCTGTTTTTGTTCGTCCGGCAGTTACTCTCTGTTTGACATATTTAGTGTTTCAGTGCACCATCCATTGGAATGAGATTTTGTAACTCAGGAAGCAAGAAAGTACACTGCATTTGTCATTTTAACAGATGGTGCATCACAAACATTAGCACTACTTTTATGAGTCCCATACCAAATATCTTATAGCAGAGTTATAGCAACCTGACAGACACACAGATACACAGAAACACAGACAGACACTTCATATGTCTCTCTTATATGCCATATGGTACAATTATCTCTTGGAATGACAAATGTGATGCATTGTATTTCTTTAAATCCTTGTGAAGTACCATATGTTGGAATGACAGAGAAATAGCAACTGGATAAATAGAACAGACAGTAAGTTTTATTAAGGTGGATACAATGATTTGTGCTGTTCTGTTCACAGAAAAAATTTCGTATGGACTGATAGTGATCTGTGGAACGACAGTTTGGAAATTTGCTCTACACATCAGGGCACTATATAACCCCACATTCCCTTAGACTTCTTAATGGCTTCTGAACACTGTCTGGAATTTGATAATGATGAGTCCATTATAACACCAAAGTCTTTCTGATATGCAGTACTTTCAAGTTTCAGACCTGCCGTTGTGTATTTGAACCTAAAATGTTTAGTTCTTGTGAAGACGTACGAGTGTATGACGATGGGTGGGCTCCCTGTACAGAGCTGGTTTATGATCTAAAGCCTGCTCACCAGCTTTCCCCCAAAATGCATTGCACTATGCGGACAAATAACATAAATATGTGACTAGTGACACTACAAGGTGCTTCATTGACACAAGGAGAGACGAGGGGACCTCATGTGAAGTTTGCATTAACAGACCACCTGTGTGTCACGTATGAACTCGTGTGGTGAGGACCACTTCACTGTCTGTGTTGATGACGAGAAGAATGACAACAACACGACACAACGCAACACAAACTCCTGCAAAGCCGTACGTCTGTCATCATCGAACAGCTACTGCCAATTCAATCAAAATTGAACTTGTATGTTGGAGATGGCGGTGCTCTCGTATTTTTTATTGTATAGTTTCTGTAAAACACATCACTTGTTGTTACTGAATAAAAGAGCAGATTTAATACAACTGTAATATAAATGTAGAATAGTATATCTAAGCATTAAAATCTAATAGAAGATTGTTTCGGAGAGATCTTGACATCATTTCTATCTTTATTAAGAGCTTTAATTGTCCTAATAGTGATGATGGCTAACAGTCTCATGCAGTGTGGTGCTCCTCGGTGCTTCAAAACCGACAGAAGCTGTAAATTTCTTCTAAATAAAAAAGCATATTGTTTAGTGCTGCTGTATTTGAATTCCCAAAATTTACTTATGAGAGGAATTTTCTGGAAAAATGAAAATGAAAATTATAAAATGCAATCTCTCTTTTGCAATTTAATTTTCAGCCGGAACTGCAATGAAGCTGCAAAAATGAAAAGTAAAACCCAAATAAGCACTGGTGCCACCTAAGGCTCCTTGAGTTTTCTTCTCCCACATTGCATTTTTATTCTCAAGTTCTCAACATGCAAATAGCAAGGGTCAGTAGGTGGAGCTTTGCACCTCGATTTCCCACAATTCTTTGTTGTTCGATGCTGTAGAGCCACTTCGATCGAGAGAATATGTCTCACTGCAACTGCATTTAATTCACGTGATTTGGATCTTTTCACACCCGTACTGCAAGCTTCACAGCAATAGCACATTAATTATTCCAGAACTACAATTATGGGTGGTCTTCAGACTTTGTGAGAGGGTTTCACTTTGAAGCTTGCAGTACGGAGGTGAAAAGATCAAAATCACGTGAATTAAACACATTTGAAGTGAGGAGTCTTCTATCGATCAGAGGGGCTCTACAGCCACGAATGAACAAAGAATTGTAGGAAATCGAGGTGCAAAGCCCCGCTCACTGACCCCAACTAATTGCATGTTGAGAACTTGAAAATAAAAATGGAAAGTGTAAATGTGTTTTACTTGTCATTTTTGTAGCTTCATTGCTTCATTCCAGGCTGAAACTGAAATTGCAAATGGGGGTATTTCATTTTTATTTTAATTATGGCAACATTTTTGGGTGCAGACTTTGAAAATGAAGTTGCAAAACAGAGACTGCATTTCATTTTAGAATTTACCTCCCAATGTCTTCAAAATAAAAAAGCACATCAGTGAGCGCTGCTGCATTACAATTCTGGGAGTTTAGCTGCCACTGCCACAGAGAAATGCATGTTGTGTGTTTGATGATTGAAGAAAAGAAAGACGTCCAGAAAATCAGACAAAGACAATTGACACAACGTCAGACTGACAGAGAGCAACGGGGGGAATACTGTCTGGAATTTAATGTGAGGGTCCGGAAAAGACAAAAACACACAACTGTTACTGTACACTGTATGTGTGTGTGTGTGTGGGCCTCTCATGAGCACAGGGTGGTCCAGCACACTCCATACAGGGTCAGCTCACAGGTGTCAGAGGGGCTCTGAGCAGCACAGGACAGCATGGAGTGTCAGACCACCACTGGGCACAACCTCAGCTCATCTGAACCTCCTGATTTAATGTGCTGCTCGCTGTGATGAGGAAAGAAAGTCAAAGTGACTGAGAACAAAAAAACAAAAACAGCAGACAGAGGAGAAGAAGGAAACTGCAGAGAGCCAGCAGCTGGACCACTGTGGAGCTGTGAGGAGAGACCACCGCAGCCCTGAGCGGCTCCTGACAAACAAATATAATGAAGGCATCTGAGATATGATGAACTCATTAGTGAGTAAGAACTGAAATGAACAAACAAACATCCTGAGAGAATTTGTGAAGCACACACAGCAGAGAGACGCCTCATGTGAATTACGTCAGCAGAGAGAATATGGCAGTCGCAGGGCCTCAGTGTATAAACATCTCAGTGTGTAGGCAGGACGGCTCAGTCAGGGGACAGACATGGAGTTTAAACAACTGAGATTTGGCCGTTGTTATCCTCAAAGTAATACATCTTGTCTTAAACTGATTTTTGAAACTGAAGTTTATGGACTTTATTACACTTTCTCGTGTCTTTTGCTTTCATCAACAGTCTTTGGAAATCTTCTTGTCATCATTTCTATTTCTCATTTTCTGCAGCTGCACACGCCGACTAATCTTCTGATCCTTTCACTCGCAGCGGCCGATTTCTTAGTGGGTTTCTTTGTGTTGCCCATGACTTTGATTGGCATGATTGAAACTTGCTGGTACTTTGGAGTTATTTATTGTTATTTGTATCAGGCACTTGCAAATATTCTTAATACTGTAGTTGTATATAATGTTGCTTTAATATCCATTGATCGTTACGTTGCTGTCTGCCATCCTTTCTTTTACAGCTCAAAAGTAACTTTGACTGTCGCAAATATCAGCATTGCTGTAGTGTGGCTGTTTGCACTCTTAATTACACTTATACTATTATGTCTTAGTGATATTGTAACAGAGCGTTGTGAACAAGCTTGTGCAGTATACACGTATTATGATGAAATGGACATTTTTCTTTTACTCATAAATTTTTTTATCCCTTATTCACTAATGATTGGTTTTTATATCAGAATATTTGTAGTTGCAAGAAGCCATTCAAGAGCCATCAACTGTATGATAGAAAAGAGACAAACTGAGGAGTCGATTGACAGAAAAATATCAAAACCGTCTGAAAGAAAAGCCGCAAAAACATTAGGAGTAGTCGTGGGGGCTTTTATTATCTGCTGGCTGCCTATCAATGTATACAATTTTTATAATGATAGAAATAACCTAATCACAGGTATCATCAGGAATGTCTTTGTGTTGGTAAGTGAAGTGAACTTCGGTGTTAATCCAATTCTTTACGCTTTTCTTTATTCCTGGTTCCGAAAAGCACTTAAAATAATCCTGACATTTAAAATATTTAGCTCAGCTTCTTCAGTGCTCAATTTATTGTAAATGTTAAAGAAAAAAATGCAAAAGTATCTGTTTTAGATATTTTAAACTATTTTTACAATATTCCTTTTTCTCATTTTTCATAGTAGCAGTGTAATACTCAGACATATTTCTTAAGAATACAATCATTTTATATTCTCTGTATTTTTTTTAAGGCTGTTTTTGTTAAAATTGTACTCTATTCATGTAGAGTGTGGACTGTTTGTTAATGTTGCTTACTTCAACACAATAATTTTGATGAAAAATCTTATTTGAATGTGTAATAAACAGAACTGAAAATGTAGGAGACTCCTGGAAATTCATAGAAACACTTCAGGGTTTCTTGGTGACTTGTAAAATAATTATTGTATTTTCCATTATTTTGGGACAGAATTATTTATTTTATCATAACTTCCTAAGTATTTTATTGAATGTTACCTAAAATCTGTAAATATAAATATCTTTTAACATGTGGAGTTATAATTTTCAGAGTCTTTCAGATTTCACAGCTCAATATTCCACAGCAGAGCTCAGACGACGGCCGACATTCTGTTCAGTGACATGGCTGTGATTTGTTTAATAATCAAATCCTACACAATACTTGATCCTTTATTATTTTAGTTTTCATTTAAGCTTTCATTCATTTATTTAAGCTTTTCATTTAAATTATGAAGCTAAAGTTTCCTATTCCTGCACTTTAATCTGCACTCCTCCTCACTAAGGCAGCAGATGACAGACGAGTGCAGACGGAGCAGTCGGCCTTCACACCTCACACTGCTGGCTCACTAAATGACACTGAGGTGACTGTGAGGAACTGAAATGGGCGACTGAGAAGGTCAAATGAGGTTTGATGTCCACAATTAAACATGTAATTTGCTGCTTTAGACTGACGTTTGTTAATATTTGTGAAGTCTCATTAGCCGCAGCTGCTCACCTCATAGAGAACACAATTAATACTTTAAAGAACAGCATTGTGCTCAATTCTATAAAAACAGAGAAACTTAAACCTTTAATAAATTTAAATTTAATACCTTTAATAACTCTCTGCCTGCCATTACTATTTAGTAATATTTTAAATGATTTTGAATCATCTTAATAATCTTCACTGCTCTGCCATATAGTAGTAGGGTTGGTGCAGTAAAGTATTTGTGTACAAATTTGGCACAAATTATTCATACACAAATTTTTTTCTTTATTTCAAACATTGTTCAAGTTGTCTGTTTAGCAGTTTTTAGTGATTCTATAAGGGTGGATGTGAGATTCTCTGTTATCACATTGGCATTATCAGTAAATGATAAAAACTATTGTGATTTATTGTTTAAGATTTTTACCAGCACCCCACTCTGAGTGTCCAGTTTAGTCAATAAAATGCAGGCAGGAGCACAGCGTCAGTCAGTCTTGTTTATTATCTCCGTCTCTCAGTAGGAGCACAAGCACCTTATTAGCGAGTGTTACAAAGGAGAGGCGCCTGTCTCACTCTATTTATACTCTTCATTGATTAGATCACAATGCCAATGAGTTCATTACATAATCAGAAATCCTCTAACCTGATTGGTTTATCCAGCTGCTAACAGGACGTCACCAAAACATCGAGAACTTAGATGGTCACGCGGCCCACTCGGCTGATTGACCGTCCTGTTAACTCAGGAGTCTGTGACTGTTTAGGTGTTTTTAAAAGTTCACTCCACACATGACAGGCACGTCCATGTCGTTCTCAGCCCTTTGGGTGACTTTATGTTTTCTTCTGTTCAGGCGGGTCTGTCAACAGGAAACTTAGTCTGAGCAGAACAACAGAGCAAGCAGCGCACTTTAAAGATGACTTTTTCTTCTTCTACCAAGATTTCCTTTTTGCTTTCCTTGCTATAATGTCACCTAAAATGTCCTTTGTTTAAATAATTCAAACCTTTATCATAGCGAATATCAAAATAACACCTTCAGCCTTTAAGCATAAGCTCAGCAGAATATGAAACTCAGCACAGACCCATCAAATCATGAAGCTGAGTTCCTTTAAACAGTTCAACTGTATCACATGCTATGAGCCCATCAAACCAGGGTTTAAGTTCAACTCCTACAATATAACAATCAACATCACACCATAAAACACATCAATAATCCATGAAGACGTAAAGCCAGCACTGAGAATCAAAAGGCTGCTGAGCGACTGCCCATTCAATGTGTCCATGCAGAGCCTTCACGGCGGCCTCTCCGTTCCAAAGCAGCCTGATAAATGTCTGCAGTTCTCGTGTTCTCCCCGTGGCCTGTGATGGACGAGCACCCAGTGCTTTGGTGGAGGTTTGGGGCTCTGGATTGTCCACTCCATGTCTGCTTCATCCCTTTATGGCGGACCTGGGGAGACAGAATGGTCCTCTGGGATGATGGAAGCAGCAAGCAACTGAAATGTAATACAGTATGTTTTTTAAAATAAAAACAGCTATTTTATTTCTTTACTTTTTAATCTGAGGTATGAGTACACCAGTAAACGTGACACATAAATTGTGTTTGAAGGTATTATGATCTGCACTGTATAAGACGATTCCTGACGGACTCTCAGCTCCTTTATTTCTGCTCTGCTCAGCTGATGCTTTACTTGTTCCACTTTAAGAGTTGCCCCCTCATTTCAGACCCCCTTGTGTGTTTATTCAGGAGGTATTATGATGTGGTGGTCCGCACTTCTGCCCTTTTGATTTAGTGTTGTTGTTCCAGTCCTTCGCCCGGTCACTGCCGGTGTGGAATCTCCATGTTCTCTCTTTGCATGTGTGGCTTTTACTCTTCAGGACAGCAGAAGACTTTTATTATCTCAGAGGAAAATTTATGAGAAGCAGGAATGTGTGACACGTAGGACATTGTTAAATAGGGACAAGAAAATAATAAAAGAGACCTCACATGACAGCCATTGTTGTAATCAGTACACACACCATAAGACTTCTACAAATCAGAATAACGATTCTTGATCAATAATAATGAAGAGCACACAATAATAATTCAGAACTCCACAGGACTCCTGCAGCTACTAGAATTCAGAAGGCTGATATCTCTGAGATAAAAGAGGACTTCAGTCTGGGGGTCTTCACCCTCAAGACCCTAAATCAGCAGCTTGATGACCACAAGTGACACTTTGGTGACAGAGGACAGGTGCTGTGTGACACAGTTGAGTTGGCCTTCTTCACCACTTGTTTGTGATGGTGGTCAGTGAGAGAAGGCTGCTGCGGCCCCCCACTTTCACTGCTCATGTTAATGTTGTTAGTCACACAGTTTTTGTTTTTTATCTTAAGATTCACTAAACCACATTCATCATCCATTTTCTTATTCCACTTATCCAGAGCAGGTCACAGGGTAGCTGGAGCCAATCATAGTAAGCACTGGGCACAAAGCAGGAACAATCACTGGAGAGGACGTCACTCCATCACAGGGTGAACACACACACACAGACCAGTTTCCCATTGCCAATCTTCTGCTGTACTCCTCCATATTTTTCAGTGAAAGGTAAAAAGTGTGACATTCTGTTGGTTAAAGCTTTCAAATATTCACATGAATCCACTTTAGCATCCACAATCCGCCTAACCTGCATGTCTTTGGACTGTGGGAGGAAACCCACGCAGACATGGGGAGAACATGCAAACTCCACACAGGAAGGACCTGGGAAGTGAACCCGGGTCACCTAACTGCGAGGCAGCAGCGCTACCACTGCACCAAAAATGTATTTAATTGATGTTTTTGAGACACTCAGGAACACACTTCAAAACTAAACCATAAAGTACATCACTACACATGGCAGCCATACTGCTGAATGTGTGCAGTGCTATTCCATTCTATTTATTGGTATTTTATGTCACAAATATTTTAAGGAGTATAGTTTTCTTTCATATTGACCCTTTATTGAACTAAAAACATGGTCTTTTATTGAGGAATTCTCAAACTTGTGCAACTTTCTGATCCTGAATTTGGGAGTGTCTTTCCCATGTTGTGCCACTCCATCAATTTCCTTTTGCTGTTTAATACCAAGCCACCAAATAGTACATTCTCCCTTGCCTTCACTTCACTGAGCAGGACTTCCGTTTCACATTCACTTGCTTTTGCATTTGTCCTAGGTATGATGTTAAACTGCATCCAGCCCAGCAAGTGGTCCTCCAACTTGCAGGAAAAACTTAAGAGTTGGTGGCAGGATTGGCACTCCTGCTACCATTAAAAAAACCTTCACACAGATTTGAAACGGCAGACAGGACTCCTTTCTGCTCTCTGTGGGAGCAGCTCTACTGCAGCCACTCTAAGGAAGGAAGGCTGCTCGCATTATGAAGCCATTGGAAGTCTCATCCCCGCAATAGTCAAAACCGCCCGAGGCTTGTCGGGGATTGGAACTGGTGTGGTGCTGTCATACTCAGGGAGTAGCTATATCTGTGGCGATGTCACTCCTTTCAATGAGCGCATTATATGACTCAGATTAAGGGACACTCTGGATGTCTTGTCTGTTGTCTCAGTGTCTCGGTGAGAGAGACATTCTGCTCGCAACTTCACTCTGTGCTTGATGGGTACCCGCGAGGTGACACTCATGGTCATGGGTGACTTCGGTGCCATCACTGGCACTGACAGGGTGGCTATGAGGATTGTGTCGGTCCCCATTGGTGTGGCAACTGTGGTGAAAGTGGCTCCGTGTTCCTTGACTTTGCAAAAGGTCAGTGGCTGCAGACCACTGGTTCCTGGTTCCAGCATCCTGAGCCGCATCGTTGGACTTGGTACTTCAATACTGATGGTGCAGTGAAAGAGGTCAATCACTTCCTTGTGGGCAGACACTGGTTGGTCCTACAGAACTGCAGGTTCTACATAAGTGCTCAGTTTGTGAATCTGTGAACAAGTGGCACACCATCTGTGTTCTAGTGACCCATGTCCTGCTTACAGAGGAATTGAAGCATTAAGCACATCAAAATCTGATTCTCAGAGAGTCGTAGTCAGGGTAGGTAATGGATGACACTGCAGTTATGACCCACTGGGCTGGCTACTTTGAGCAATTGCTCAAAGCTGATCCTCCAGCTAGGACATTGTACATCTCTGGGTCCGTGGTTCTTGAGGATGATCCTCCAATTAGCTGTGAACCACCCAGTCCCACTGAGATTGCACAAGTAGTGAACCAGCTGAGAGTAGGGAAGGCTGCAGGGATCTGTGGTATCTGGGGTTAACTTCTCCAGGCTGGTGGTAAAGGCTGTCCACCTGGCATTGCAAGCAATCATTGCTTCCATTTGGGAGACTGGCATCATCCCAGCTGAATGGAAAATGGGCTTTGTTGTCCATATCTGGAAAGGGAAGGGTGATCACCTGGATTGTGGCAACTACAGGGGAATAACACTGCTCTCGGTGCCAGGTAAGGTCCTCCCTAGGGTCAGCCTTTATCGGATCCATGATCATTTGCTCACCTACCAGTGATCAGAGCAGTGTAGTTTTACACCTAAGAAGTCTAGCATCGAATTCTAGCACTGTGGGTTCTCATCTAGTGCAAAACATGAATATCGGCAGAGTTTATTTGCAGCTGTTGACAATATTCTTAAAGCGTTCAGTTGAGTTGATCGAGTTGATCGAGTTGCCTTGTGGGAATCCTGAGACTTTGCAGGATCCCCACAAAGTTACTGTATGTCATGGCCAGTCTGTTCACTGGTACTGTGAGTACTCTGCAGAGTGAGGGCAGAACCTCTGCATTTTAACCAGTTGATTCTGAAGTTTGTCAGGGGTATGTTCTACTTTGTTCAATACTTGCATGGACTGGGTGTTAGGCAGGGTCATGGGGTGCAGTGGCTGTGGGGCATCTGTTGGTGAAGAAAGATTAACTTATCTTGCCTTTGCTGTGATATTTGCGTAATGAATCAAGGCTCTGATCAGGACTCTACAAGACTGAGTGTCTGGGCTTGTGAGTGTCCTGGATAAAAACCAAAGATCCAGACCTTTATTGACCTCTTGGGCACAGCCGTCAGCAGTGTGTCTGTCTGTGGAGACAATGTCGACCACATCGAGTACCTCAGCAGTGACATTCATGTCTCTCATGACCTTTCCTATGAAGTCAGTAGACAAATTGGGAGAGCATGGGGGGTCATGAGCTCGCTGGAAAGGGGTGTGTAGCACTCCCGATATATGTGCAAAAGGACGAAGGTCCAAGTCTTTAGAGTCCTGGTGCTTCCTGTCTTGCTATATGGTTGTAAGACATGAATGCTATCCAGTGACCTGAGATGACGACTGAATTGCTTCGGTACTGTGTCTCTTCAGAGAATCCTTGGGTAACGCTGGCTTGACTTTCTGTCAAACAAGCAGCTTCTTACAGAGTCCAAAATGAGACACATTACCTGCTTTGTGAGGGATCATCAGTTACAGCACTACAGCCATGTGGTGTGATTCCCGAAGGGTTACCATTTTGATGACCCAAGTGGCTGGACCAGGCCAAGAGGACATCCATGTAACACCTGGCTGGACCACGTGTCTGCCTGGGAGGTTGCCAACTGGGATCCTGAGCTGTTTCATTGTGTGGTGAGAGTGGCAATGCACTGTAGCAGTGAATGCTCCCTAACCTGATCTGACCTTATGCCATTATCTTTTAACAAAACGTGAAATGGAAGGAGTTATTTATATTGATTTGCATCTTCAAAGAGGTGAAATTCTGGGGGGAGTCAGGGTGGGACTGTAGGTGCGTGCATGTGTGTATATATATATATATATGGCGGCACGGTGGCGCAGTGGATAGCGCTGCTGCTTCGCAGTTGGGAGACCTGGGGACCTGGGTTCACTTCCCGGGTCCTCCCTGCGTGGAGTTTGCATGTTCTCCCCGTGTCTGCGTGGGTTTCCTCCGGGTGCTCCGGTTTCCTCCCACAGTCCAAAGACATGCAGGTTAGGTGGACTGGCGATTCTAATTTGGCCCTAGTGTGTGCTTGTTGTGTGGGTGTGTTTGTGTGTGTCCTGCGGTGGGTTGGGACCCTGCCCAGGATTGGTTCCTGCCTTGTGCCCTGTGTTGGCTGTGATTGGCTCCAGCAGACCCCCGTGACCCTGTGTTTGGATTCAGCGGGTTGGATATATATATATTGTCACACACATGCAAGTAGGCGGCAGGTAAAGGGCTTAGAGAATAGTACTGACTCATCCGACCAGGGGCAGCGGGGTGTATTAACTTTCTTTCTGAGTTCTCTGCAGACCTTTCCCGGGAAATCCTGCCAAGTTCCGGTGCCTCAGCTCTGAACACGTCCCTTCCTGTCCCAGCCCTCAGGAAAACGTCACTAACTGTCCCGGCCCTGAGGACAACATCAGTTCCCCAAGACTCCCTATAAAACCTCACACCCATCCACAGGAGGGCAGTTCTGTTTTGGACGCTGATCTGTGCACACCAGTGCTATCCCTTGTT
Organism: Erpetoichthys calabaricus; assembly: GCF_900747795.2. NCBI lineage: Eukaryota > Metazoa > Chordata > Cladistia > Polypteriformes > Polypteridae > Erpetoichthys > Erpetoichthys calabaricus. The sequence continues at coordinate 311,340,087 of NC_041396.2, read as the reverse complement.
TTTTCTATTTTGCAGCCAGGTTACACCATATATGGGTGGCTGCCCCAAACCTTGCTATGGCTCTTGTTCGAGTTTGTGACAACATATATACATATACAGTGCATCCGGAAAGTATTCACAGCGCATCACTTTTTCCAGATTTTGTTATGTTACAGCCTTATTCCAAAATGGATTAAATTCATTTTTTTCATCAGAATTCTACACACAACACCCCATAATGACAACATGAAAAAAGTTTACTTGAGGTTTTTGCAAATTTATTAAAAATAAAAAAACTGAGAAATCCCATGTCCATAAGTATTCACAGCCTTTGCTCAATACTTTGTCGATGCACCTTTGGCAGCAATTCCAGCCTCAAGTCTTGTTGAATATGATGCCACAAGCTTGGCACACCTATCCTTGGCCAGTTTCGCCCATTCCTCTTTGCAGCACCTCTCAAGCTCCATCAGGTTGGATGGGAAGCGTCGGTGCACAGCCATTTTAAGATCTCTCCAGAGATGTTCAATCGGATTCAAGTCTGGGCTCTGGCTGGGCTACTCAAGGACATTCACAGAGTTGTCCTGAAGACACTCCTTTGATATGTTCGCTGTGTGCTTAGGGTCGTTGTCCTGCTGAAAGATGAACCGTCGCCCCAGTCTGAGGTCAAGAGCGCTCTGGAGCAGGTTTTCATCCAGGATGTCTCTGTACATTACTGCAGTCATCTTTCCCTTTATCCTGACTAGTCTCCCAGTCCCTGCCGCTGAAAAACATCCCCACAGCATGATGCTGCCACCACCATGCTTCACTGTAGGGATGGTATTGGCCTGGTGATGAGTGGTGCCTGGTTTCCTCCAAACGTGACGCCTGGCATTCACATCCAAGAGTACAATCTTTGTCTCATCAGACCAGAGAATTTTCTTTCTCATGGTCTGAGAGTCCTTCAGGTGCCTTTTGGCAAACTCCAGGTGGGCTGCCATGTACCTTACGCTAAGGAGTGGCTACTGTCTGGCCACTCTGCCATACAGGCCTGATTGGTGGATTGCTGCAGAGATGGTTGTCCTTCTGGAAGGTTCTCCTCTCTCCACAGAGGACCTCTGGAGCTCTGACAGAGTGACCATCGAGTTCTTGGTCACCTCCTTGACTAAGGCCCTTCTCCCCCGATCACTCAGTTTAGATGGCCGGCCAGCTCTAGGAAGAGTCCTGGTGGTTTCGAACTTCTTCCACTTACGGATGATGGAGGCCACTGTGCTCATTGGGACCTTCAAAGCAGCAGAAATTTTTCTGTAACCTTCCCCAGATTTGTGCCTCGAGACAATCCTGTCTCAGAGGTCTACAGACAATTCCTTTGACTTCATGCTTGGTGTGTGCTCTGACACAAACTGTCAACCATGGGACCTTATATACCTGTAGACAGGTGTGAGCCTTTCCAAATCATGTCCAATCAACTGAATTTACCACAGGTAGACTCCAATTAAGCTGCAGAAACATCTCAAGGATGATCAGGGGAAACAGGATGCACCTGAGCTCAATTTCGAGCTTCATGGCAAAGGCTGTGAATACTTATGTACATGTGCTTTCTCAATTTTTTTATTTTTAATAAATTTGCAAAAACCTCAAGTAAACTTTTTTCACGTTGTCATTATGGGGTGTTGTGTGTAGAATTCTGAGGAAAAAAATGAATTGAATCCATTTTGGAATAAGGCTGTAACATAACAAAATGTGGAAAAAGTGATGTGCTGTGAATACTTTCTGGATGCAATGTATATCTCTGTATTAGAGAAAAAACTTGCAACGAGACGAGACAAGACTTTTTCCCGGGGGTGAGACATGATGTTTTGAAGAGAGACAGAGAGGCAGAGACACTTTCACTTCCCATGAGACGGACAAGTCACATCATACTTACAACCTTCATACGCAAGTCCCGTGATACACATGCAGAGTAGGTTTGAGATAATGGAAGTAGGAAAATGTGAAAGTCTCAAAAAATGAGAGTAAAGATCGCATTAGTGCAAACAATCTGACAATGTAACTGGGGGAAATAACGGAACAGCGAATAGACATCGAATATTCAGGTGCTGTGCAGGCTTTTAAATGTTCGAAGCTCTGCATGAAATGCAGATCATGCAGCATGCAGCAGCAGCAAGCCAACAGCTTCTTGAGCAAAGAGGAGGTGAAAAAAACACAGTGATGCTAATACACTACAATACAGATAGATACTGGGGCAAGACTCTCAATAAGTTTTAGGTATGAACTGCAATGAGCAATATACCAGCGAGTTTACAATGGAAAAAAAGAAAAACATTTTTTACTTTAACGAGGTTTTTGGACTTACCCTCAGGTCGTTTGTTTCGTTTTTTTTTTTTTTTGGATGTTCCACTGTTTGTTTTGGGTGCAAACCACGTAACATACCACTTTTACTGACCGGTGTTTTAAAGGTGCTGTCGAAGCTAAACGCAGTCATGGGTGCCTGGGAAAGTCAAAAGACAGCTATAGGAGGAGTCCAAGTTGGATTAGTAATGTACGTGTGCCATAATGTTTCCATTTGTATCTTAGTAACATCAAGGTTAGGTATAACTGTTTTTGTTGTGCTGTTGTTTATTGTTTTATTATGTATATTTTGTTGTTGGAGATTTTGATCTATTCTTGAAGTGTAGGATTTCCCTGGCAGGCCTGAAATGGTATCTCCCTATGTTTAGACAAGCCGACCCTGGTAATGGTAAAGGCTTTATAATTACAGTTGACAGTTGTGGAGAGAATTAAGAAGGGTTAGGTTAGGTAGTGCCAGACTTAATAGGTGCCTGGTGGTTGAGCTGCTGGTTGACGTAAAGGAGTGGGTTAGGCTCCTGAGGACCAAAAACGGCACCTGAGTTTTTTTTTGAGGAGTTGTACTTTTGACCTTTACTGAAACAGAGTCCAGTTTGTTTTATTTTAAGGCTCCTGATGCCCTTACATGGACTGGAATTGACTGTTTATTGTGAGCTGGGGGGCTGATCGCACCCTCAGAGAATACAGACGTTCCTGGGAAAACCCCTGAAAAACGTTGACAGACCACCTTCACATTGCTTCTTACCTTATTTGCGCTCTGTCACGTGATGAACCTCTTGCACGGTACTCCGCATACTTAAAAGCCTGTACAGCACCTGTCAGTATTGGAATTGATTGTTTGCTTCTTTCTCTCTCTCTCTCTGTCACCTCTGTCTTGTCATGGAGAGTATGTTTAAACTTTTGAGAAAGAGACAAATGTTCATTTGCAGTGTTTGAATAAAGTTCCTGTCTCCAACCTCCTGTGTTTCTGTGCAAATCTGTCACCCAAGCGTGACAATATATATTAGGGTAAGAGCCTCTGTGTTTTCCAATTTCTATTTTATGTCTTTCCTTTTTTTTCTCCATAATTACATTTTGTCTTGTTTTAGGATTATTTATACTTTTTTTGTGCATCCTTTTACATCAGCAACTGTTTTTTTTTTTCTCCCACTCTATCATGGAATAATAAAATTACCTTTATTTTTAACATCTGCCTCTCTCGTGCCTCTCTTATTACCCCCTCAGTCCTGGTCAGTCCCAAATTACTAGCAGGCCATCTGCTTTAGTAGAAGGCTTGTGACATTTTTGGTGGCAGCAGTGGGATTGACTGGGGGACTTGGAAGATCTTAGAGAGAGCAGAGATGGCACCCAAAAAGTTTTCCGCATCCATTCCATCTTCATTGTCGGGTGAAGAACCAAAGACACAGTCCCCAGAGTCATCTGAAGCAATGTTTAAAGAGGCACAGACATTGGAAAGAATGTTCCAGCAGTTTCTACAAGCACAGGAACACAAGGAGAAACAACAAGAGCTGAGGTGGAAGTCATTACAGCATCAGTTTATGTTACTGCAGGCTGAGGTGCAGCGAGGATGTGAGGGAAGTCCTTCAAAGAACCCTGGAGTGGTTCGTTCAACACCTGTAAGTCCCAATCTAATATACACGGAGGATGCGGAGGCTGCAGGGTCTACCAGGTGGGTGGAAGGTCCAAAGCTCCTCCCCTGTAAGGAAGAGGAGGATGTAGAGATATTCCTTGCCACTTTTGAAAGAATGGCTGTTGTTTTCTCATGGCCTAAAAGTGAATGGGCAATAAGATTAGTGCCCCTATTAATGGTTCAAGCTCCAGCATATTTGTGGGCACAAAATAAAAATGAGAATCTGAGAACATAAGAAATGTGACAAACGTGAGGAGACCATTCAGTCCATTAGCGAATGGCTAAACTATCCCAGTGTCTCCTTTAGATCATGGCTCACCTTGCAGAGGAACTTCGGCGTCGCATCTTACTAGAAAAGGCGATGGAAAAAGAAAAGGAGGATGCAATATCGACAAGCTTCTGTTCCAAGACAGCCGCTTTCCCCAGGAAAGTAAACTGAGTCAGCGTCAGGTGTCCTTTCAATGTAATAGGAACCACAGCATAGAGAGAAGTGTGCTAATTGCAACAGGTATACACATTGTAAATGTAGAAAGGATGGTTCTTGCGTGTGTGTGAACTGTTAAGATTTTAATTAGATGATTGCATATAGCACTGAACTGACCTCTCTGTACTATTGGTGCCTCTGCATGTCCTGGAGTACAAAAGAAAGAGCAACATGTGGGGACTGGCAAGAACAGGGAAAAAAACAAGCGGTCACTGATTACAACCACAAGATGTTATGCGAATGAATATGACTAATATGAATAATGCTGCATTCGTGCCACAAAGTTTTCCGAAATGTACTATACAGGTCATAAAACGAATAATTCCAAATATCATATATGCCTATGTCTCCGGTTTTTTTTTGACATCATACACCATAAGGTGCATACTAACTGTGCATGAGCAGGAACACTCAATAAAACTGAATAAAAAAAATCAAGTGATGGTGAAATACGAAGAAGGCAGATTCACCAGCGTTTGTGTGTCAGCTTTTATCCCTACAGATCAGAGAATGTCCAGTTCCATTGCCTCAAAATACCACTCACATCTCCAGTTATTCCCAGTTTCAAATAAAAACTAACAGCGTCAGATCCCTGGGTGGGGGGGAGGTAGTATGTATCGTGATCGTGACTGAGAGAAGAAAAGTGAAAAAAAAAAAAAACGGTAACTTTTACAAGTCCTATAAATGTACACCGTGTGTTACAGACACAAACCAAATGTATGTGTGTACTGTATAATATTAACAATAAGAGCAGCTCACTACTAAAATTGGCAAATACAGGAGACAGTTGGAATCAAACCGGGGACTCTCGATTACAAGTCAGCAAATCTTACCGCTATGCACATTATATAGTTTATGCCAACATTTTGTCATTTACTACTAAAATATGAAAAGCGTTTCTGTTTTAACAATGTGTTTACACAGATTATTGTAGAAACAGAACACACAAGAAATGCATGTGTTCCAAATAATAATCTATTATTTCTACTCTAAAACTGCAGCACTTCACTCCAAGATAATCAATCAAGGCATGAGCTGGGAGAACTTTGTGCACGTTCTAAATCGGTGGGGCAATGCAATAGCAGGCTGCTTGCTGCTTGTCTTAATTGGCATTTTACAGGACAAAAGACGCTGACTTAGAGGTGCGAACGGATTTAAGGTGGGCCGGATCTACGAGTTTTTTCGTAGGCTCTGGTAATTCTAGTGTTAAAGGTTTTCCAGGATTCTGCTTCAACTCCATGACTCGGTAGTTTGTTTCAGAGTCCCACAACTCTTTGTGCACTTGGCTTTAATGATTTTGTGTGTCCTTGAGCACGTGATTCCCCTTAAACTGAACAAATTTAGCGATTTTGAAGACCTGGATTAGGTCTCCACATTCTCTTCCCTGCTCAGAATAAGTAACAGGTGTAAGTCTCTGAGTCTGTCACAATCTGTCACAGTATGACATGTCCTTCAGTCCCATGATGCTCCTGGTTCCTCTCCCCTGCAGAGCTTCAAGTGCTACTCTGTCTTTTTTGTAGCGTGCTGCCCAGAACTGCACACATTTCTCCAGATGCCGTCTCACTAGTAAGTTATAAAGTCCAACCATAACATCCCTCGATCGATACTCAAAAGTTTTATGATAAAACATAATATTTTATTTGCTTTTTTAATTGCTTCTGCACATTGCTTAAGCAAGGAAAATGTGTCAAAAGTGAGTTGCTGTCTGTGGACCCTGTCCATATTACAGCGTGGTCTTATAAAGCCCCTCCTCGTGTCCCCTAATATCCTCTGAAACCTGACCAAATAGAGGACATGAGTCCTGTGATAACGGCACTGATTAAGAAAGAATTATAATTTCATATACAAGTCGCTGCAACACTCCATTTTCCCTGTTCAGAAAGCACAGACAGGCACATGGAGGTTTATACAAGATTTGCAAGCAATTAATGCCTGTGTTATTCTGTGGTTCCCAGAAGCCTCCGATCCATCCACTATTTCTGGAGGGAATGCAAATTAATAATTAAGTCGAAGAACGCAGAGACAACCAGATATTCAAATGTTTATCATTTACTGTTATGTGTTTCATTTTGGTTCATTCATGTGAATATTGGAAGATTTCATCAACAGAATGTCACACTTTTTACCTTTCACTGAAAAATATGGAGGAGTACAGCAGAGGATTGACAATGTGAGTATGTGTGCGTGTGTCTGTGTTCACCCTGCGATGGAGTGGCATCCTGTACAGAATTCTACCCGTCTTGTGCCCAATGCTTGCTGTCCCTAACTACCCTGTGACCCTGTTCTGTATAAGCAGTTTAAGAAGATGGATGATGAATGTTGTTTAGTGAATCTCAGTATAAAGAACAAAAACTGTGTGACTAACAACATTAACATGAGCCGTGAAAGTGGGGGTCCGCAGCAGGCTTCTCTCACAAACAAGTGGTGAAGAAGGCCAACTCGATTCTGACACAGCAGCCATCCTGTATCCAAAGTGTCACTTGTGGCCATTAAGCTGCTGATTTAGGGTCTCAAAGGTGAATAGCCCCAGATTGAAGTCCTCTTTAATCTCAGAGGTATCAGCCTTCTGAATTCTTGTAGCTGCAGGAGTCCTGCGGAGTTCTGAATTGTTATTGTTTGCTCTTCGTTATTGGGGTGGAGTGGTGGCTGTGAGTCTAGTGATCTGCACTTCAAATCCCATAAACCCCAGAGGTGACTCAACTCCGCTGGGCCCCTGAGAAAGGCCCGTAACCTACAATTTCTCTGTCCTGGGTATGACGTTAATCTGCATCCTGCACTGTAAGCAGGTCCTCAGGGGTTGGTGGCAGGATTGGCATTCCAGCCACCGTAAAAACTGTTCAGTGTGGTGCTGAGGTGTCACCCGTTGCATGGCTGCATTCAGATCCCGATCCAGGTGGTTCATTGTGTGGTGGGTGCAGCAATACACTGTAATCAGCACAGGCTCCCAACCTCACTCTCTCTATTCATTATTATTGATCAAGAATCGTTATTCTGATTTGTAGAAGTCTTATGATGTGTGTGCTGATTACAACAATGGCTGTCATGTGTGGTCTCTTTTATTATTTTCTTGTCCCTATTTAACAATGTCCTACGTGTCACACATTCCTGCTGCTCACAAGTTTTCCTCTGAGATAATAAAAGTCTTCTGCCGTCCTGCCGAGTAAAAGCCACACATGCAAAGAGAGAACATGGAGATTCAACACCGGCAGTGACCGGGCGAACGACTGGAACAAGAACACTAAATCAAAAGGGCAGAAGTGCGGACCACCACATCATAATACCTTCTGAATAAACACACAAGGGGGTCTGAAATGAGGGGGCAACTCTTAAAGTGGAACAAGTAAAGCATCAGCTGAGCAGAGCAGAAATAAAGGAGCTGAGAGTCCGTCAGGAATCGTCTTATACAGTGCAGACCATAATACCTTAACACACAATTTATGGGTCACGTTTACTGGTGTACTCATACCTCAGATGAACAAATAAAGAAATAAACTCAGTTTTCCGCAAACATTTTTTTATTTGTACTTAATGACAATTACATAATAACAGAGAATCTCACATCCACCATTGTAGAGTCCTGAAAAGGAATTTTCTTAATAAAAAAAGACACTAAAACTACAACTTGAACTGCGTTAAAAAATTCACCAAAAAATTGTCTTGATGTTTATTTTGTGTTAAATTTGTACAAAAATACTTTACTGCTGCAACCCTACTAGATGGGATATCAAGGAGGATTATAAAATGATTCAAAATAATTCAAGAGTGCTTTGAAAAACAAGAAAAAAAGTTTATAAAAATTACAAAAGATATTTTTAAACAATAATGACAGACAGAGAGTTTGTCAGACCCAAATGTAATCCCTTTATTAAAGGTTTAAGTTTCACTCTTTTCTAGAATTGAGCACAATGCTGTTCTCTGAAGTATTAATGGTGTTCTGTATGAGGTGAGCAGCTGCGGCTAATGAGACTTCACAAATATTAACAAACGTCAGTCTAAAGAGCAAATCACACGTTTAATTGTGGACATCAAACCTCATTTGACCTTCTCAGTCGTCCATTTCAGTTCCTCACAGTCACCTCAGTGTCATTTAGTGAGCCAGCAGTGTAAGGAGTGAAGGCCGACTGCTCCGTCTGCACTCGTCTGTCATCTGCTGTCTTAGTGAGGAGGAGTGCGGATTAAAGTGCAGAAACAGAAACATTAGGTTCAAGATTAAAATTAAACATTTAGTTTGATACAAAATGAAAATAATAAAGCAATAAGTATTTTGTAGGATTTGATTATTAAACAAACACCCATCAGGCTGACCAAAGTCGTGCAATTTTAAGAAAAATGTATTCAAATACAGCATAATAAAGCATAAAGAATCAAACAGAGGATGTCTGGGGGAAGAGAGACAAGGTAGTGAGAGCAAAGGACAGCTGCGGTGCGGAGTTTTAAATGTTCAAATTCCCATGCGAGATGCAGAGCACATGGCATGGCAACAGCAGGCTCGGCAGCTGATGCAGCAAAGAGGAGATGAAAAACTGTTTCCCATTGAATCACTGTTAAATAGGGGGTTTCAGAGGAGTAGCCACGTTCAGTATGTTCACAATACGCGCTTTCTCTTCAATTGAATTGAAATCAATTCCTTTACTGTTATTGTATGATACAATGAGATTCAATATGCAAATCTTTCATAAACTTATTTTCCTATAAAATAATAAAATAACAGTAATAATATGATAGAAAACAATGAAAAATATACAATATGAAAGCATGAATATGAAAGTTCAATATACATGTACATATTGTGCAGATAGTGCAGATGGTTCCTAAAGTGGCTCAGGTTGTGTAATATTACAGCTTTACAGTGAGGTGATTGTAATTCTAAGTACCAACAGTTCTACCAGGAGCACTTGATGGACTGATTGAGTGCATTTGTAGCTCTTGGGATGAAATTGTTTCTGAACCTCGAGGTCCGTGCAGGGAAAGCTCTGAAGTGTTTGCTGGATGGGAGAAGTTCGAATAGACTGTGTGCATGACTGACTGAAATCCATGCAGATTCTGGTGTCTTTCCTGAGGCAGCGTGTCCTTTAAATGTTTTGCAGAGATGGAAGGTGTAACCCGACAAACCTCTGCACTCTCGACACAACCTGCCATAGAGCTTTCCAACAGCTGCTGTATAGATGTAATACCACACTCAGATATAATGGGTTAAAATACTCTGAGTGGTGCACTAAGAGTAACAGCGCTAAAGCAGCCATGGTATTTGGAATAGTTTGGCCATTCCGTGTATTGTTAGAGGTTCATTACAATCAGATGCCTTAAATTTGTAAACGATATGAGGTTTACTTCAGTGTATTTGATAAAGCGCACGTCATGGATGTGAATCTAAAACAAAGGGAAACCACACAAGAACAGCAGCACTGCTTTGGCGCTCGGTGCCTCCAGTTCATAAAACTGAGCAGAAAAGGGGGTTGCTGAAGTGAGAATGTGTGTGGCTTTACTCCAAGTTTAGTTTTTATACATCGCGATGTGAGCGTGGAAACGGCGTACGCAACATATATACATGAGGCCATAGATATTAAAAGATAATGATATTTCCAGATTTTATGTAAAATTCAGCAGATCACTTAACAATTTATGATCCAACAAATATTTCTGTCCCAAAATAATGTAATTAGCAAAAATCATTATACAATGTAAAAAAAAAAAGTCACCAAGAAGCCCTGAAGTGTTTATATGAATTTCCCAGAGTCTTCAAAATTTTGAGTACTGTTTATTACACATTCAAATAAGAAGGAGATTTACAAAAAATAATTGTTGTGAAATAAGCAATATTCATAAACAGTGTACAGTCTACACCGATAGAGTACAATTTTAACAAAACAGCCTTCAAAGCAATACAGCAAATATGAAATGATTGTATTTTTAAGAAATATGTCCAAGTACTGCACTGCTAATATAAAAAATAATTTAAAATATGTAAGCACAGAAAATTAATTTTGCATTTTTATTTTCTTTACCATTTACAATAAATTGAGCACTGAAGAAGCTGGGGTAAATATTTTACACATCAGGATGATTTTAAGTGCTTTTTGGAACCAGGAATAAAGAAAAGCGTAAAGAATTGGATTAACACCAAAGCTCACCTCACTTAGCAATACTACCAGTATCAAAATTGCTGATATTGATAGGCAGCCAGCAGATAATAAAAGCCCCCACGACTACTCCTAATGTTTTTGCGGCTTTTCTTTCAGACGGTTTTGATATTTTACTGTCGCTCACCTCCACAGTTTGTCTCTTTTCTATCATACAGTTGATGGCTCTTGAATGGCTTCTTGCAACTACAAATATTCTGATATAAAAACCAATCATCAGTGAATAAGGAAAAAAAAAGTTATGAGTAAAAAGAAAAAGATCATTTCATTATAAGTGAATATTGCACAAAAAATAATATTTACAAAAAATAATTGTTGTGAAATAAGCAATATTCATAAACAGTCTACACTGATAGAGTACAATATGAAACTAATATGAAACATAATTTAAAATATGTAAGCACAGAAAATTTATTTTGCATTTTTTATTTTCTTTACCATTTACATTAAATTGAGCACTGAAGAAGATGGACTAAATATTTTACCTGTCAGGATGATTTTAAGTGCTTTTCGGAACCAGGAATAAAGAAAAGCGTAAAGAATTGGATTAATACCAAAGCTCACTTCACTTAGCAACACAAAGACATTCTTGATAATATGTGTGATTAGTTTATTACTACCAGTAAAAAAATTGTATATATTACCAGGAAGGAAGCAGATCATAAAAGCCCCCACGACTACTCCTAATGATTTTGCAGCTTTTCTTTCAGACGGTTTTGATATTTTTCTGTCACTCAACTCCACAGTTTGTCTCTTTTCTATCATACAGTTGATGGCTCTTGAATGGCTTATTGCAACTACAAATATTCTGATATAAAAACCAATCATCAGTGAATAAGGAATAAAAAAAGTTATGAGTAAAAAAAAAAAGATCATTTCAGTATAAGTGAATACTCCACAAGTTAATTCACATGACTCTACATCAAAATAACTCACACTTAAACCTATGATTGTAATGAAAAGTGCAGACAGCCACACTCCAGCAATGCTGATCTTTGCGACAGTCAAAGTTATTTTTGAGCTGTAAAAGAAAGGATGGCAGACAGCAATGTAGCGATCAATGGATATTAAAACCACATTATATATCACAGATATACTAAGAATATTTGCAAGTGCCTGATACAAATAACAATAAATAACTCCAAAATACCAGCAGCTGTCAAACAGGAGAACCAAAGAGAAGGGCATGACAAAGAAACCTGTTAAGAAATCGGCCGCTGCAAGTGAAAGGATCAGAAGATTAGTCGGCGTGTGCAGCTGAACAAAATGAGAAATAGAAATGATGACAAGAAGATTTCCACAGAATGTCAATAAAAGCAAAAGACACGAGAAAGTGTAACAAAGTCCATAAACGTCAGTTTCATAAATCAGTTTATAACAAGATGCATTACTGTGAGGAAAGCAACGTCCAACGTTCAGTTGATTCAAGTCCATGTCTGTCACTGGAGTGCTGCCATCATAAGAAGAGCCGTCCTGCCTGCACACTGAGATGTTTATACACTGAGGCCCTGCGACTGCCATGTTCTCTCTGCTGACGTAATTCACATGAGGCAACTCTCTGCTGTGTGTGCTTCACAAATTCTCTCAGGATGTTTGTTTGTTCATTTCAGTTCTTACTCACTAATGAGTTCATCAAGTCACAGATGTCTTCATTATATTTGTTTGTCAGGAGCCGCTCAGGGCTGCGGTGGTCTCTCCTCACAGCTCCACAGTGGTCCAGCTGCTGGCTCTCTGCAGTTTCCTTCTTCTCCTTTGTCTGCTGTTTTTGTTTTTTTGTTCTCAGTCACTTTGACTTTCTTTCCTCATCACAGCGAGCAGCACATTAAATCAGGAGGTTCAGATGAGCTGAGGTTGTGCCCAGTGGTGGTCTGACACTCCATCCTGTCCTGTGCTGCTCAGAGCCCCTCTGACACCTGTGAGCTGAACCTGCATGGAGTGTGATGGACCACCCTGTGCTCATGAGAGGACCACACAGACACACACACACACACACACACACATACAGTGTACAGTAACAGCTGTGTATTTTTGTCTTTTCCAGACCCTCACATTAAATTCCAAACAGGATTCCATCCTGGGTATGACGTTAATCTGCATCCAGCCCTGCATGTCGGCCTTCCAACGTGCAGGTAAACACTTGAGGGTTGGTGGCAGAATTAGCACTCCAGCCACCATAAAAAAAACTCACACTGGTTCCATTCCATCTAGTGTGGTGCTGAGGTGTCACCCATTGTACGGCTGCACTCGGGTCCTAATCTGGGATCCTGAGTTGATTTGTCATGTGTTGGGTGCTGCAATGCGATGTATCAGTGTGTGCTCCTAAACTCTCCTCTCTTTTCTCCATGTTGCTCTTTGTGAGTCTGACGTTGTGCTGATTGTCTTTGCCTGATTTTCTGGATGTCTTCCTTTCATAAATCATCAAACACACAACATGCATTTCTCTGTGTCAGGTAAACTCTCAGAGTTCAAATACAGCAGCACTAACTGATGTGTGTTTATTTAGAAGACATTTGCTGTTTAACCGATTTGTAACTTTCTATCAAACTAAACGACTGTCTTCTGTCAGATTTTGGAGCACCGCACTGCATAAGTCTGTTAGCCGTTATCACTATAAGGACAATGAAAGTTCTTAATCAATATAGAAATGATGTCAAGATCTCTGCAGCACAATCTTCTGTGATATTTTAGTGCTTAGATTCAATATTCTCTATTTATATTAGAGTTGTATTAAATCCACACTTTTTAACAATAACAGCAAGTGATGTTTTTTACAGAAATGCTGAACCGTACAATAAAACATATGAGAGGACCGCCATCTCCAACCTATGAGTTCAGTTTTGATGAAACAATTAGCAGCAGCTGCTCACTGATGACAGACGTACTTATGTGTGTCGTGTTGTTGTCATTCCCCTCCTCATCGACACAGGCAGTGAAGTGGTCCTCACCTCACAAGTTCATACGTGACACACAGGTGGTCTGTTAATACAAACTTCATGTGAGGCCCCCTCGTCTGTCTTTGAGTCACTGAAGCACCTTGTAGTGTCACTTGTCACATATTTATGTCATTAGTCCACAAAGTGCAATGCATTTTGGGGGAGAGCAAGTCAGCATGCTTTAGGTTCTAAATCAGCTCTGTACAAGGAACCCACCCATCATACAAATGTTAGGTCTGAATACACAATGGCAGGTCTGAAAAGTGAAGTACTGCTTATGAGAAAGACGTCAGTGTTATAGTGGAGTCATCACTATCAACTTCCAGGCAGTGTTCAGAAGCCATTAAGAAGGGTAACAGTGTAGTGGTGCTATGTGATTAATGTTGTTGTAAAGGTATTTTGTGCTGAGTCCCGTCTTTCGTTTTGTTGTCCTCTCTACACGGTCTGTGTGTATGGAAATATGCTCTCCTGGAAACAATGGGAGGAAGGATAACACTGTGGAACTGTGGCCCATCACAATAATTGGTTCTGTCAATTCCATCACCTGCATCTGATCATTTGCTATTTAAACGGAAGGACAGCAAGGAAGAAAGAAACATCTTGTTCTACTAGACCGCCATTCCGCTACAGAGCCAGGAGAAAGCAGCGATCCAAATCATTCACACATTTGTCTACCTGCCGCTTTCAACGCCTGACAACAATAGGTTTGCACCGCAAAACCCCGGGGTTCTGGATCTTGTCACGTACTGAGGATAAACTCAGTGAGTCTGTTTCCTCTTGTTTGGGGAGAGGATCGAACCATCATTTTCATCTGTGTACTTTCTGTAGGACAATTTTTCCAGCTTTTCACAAACATTGTCCATTTTCTGTTAAATCTTCTGGACGTTTATATTGCGTTTCGTATTTTCTGTGTGTCTTATTGAGTTCTTGTTCAGTGTGTGGTCAATGGAGTGTTTGTATTGTACTTTTTCTTATTACTTTCCGACAGACACTTTTGGAGTTGTATGTTTTGTCAGGGTTGGCTGGGGTAAGATATATATACAGTATTGTTTAGAGTTTTTTCATTTCTTTCTTTATAAATATATAATCACTTTATTATTTTACATACTGTTTGTTTTCTGCCTTATTTTTGATCGTTGATTGAGGGAAGTTTATTTGGAAGAAGTACAGCTTGTCGGGTCTAATGTCTTAAGCTTGCCAGACCACTTGTCTTGGTGGTGTAGCTGCCGGTTTGGGAGAGTGAGTCGGCCGTTACAACAGGATGTCAGGTTATATAACATCCTTATACGTAGAGCAGATTTCCCAACTGTCGGACCACAGATCAGCACTGGTCCATATGAAATTTTTCCTGCCCACTAAACAGCAGACCAGGCCATCATATCCACCTTAATAAAATGATACGTTTCTGTGAGTTCTGTTCATCCAGTTGCTATGAATTACAAATCACATTCCAATAGATGAGACACTGCAAATGTTAACACCAAATATGTCAAACAGAGAGTTACTGCCAGATGGACAAAACTGGACAGCTGTAATTGAAGATGAATATGCTTCCATGATGGAAAGGGATCAAATACATAAACATTATGATGAGACTGCGCGAAGCACACAAAGCTGAGGAAGTCTGGCATAAAGAATTGAAGATGAGATGCACCAGACGAGAGATGATGAATTGCCTGAAGATATGAATGTGCAAATTATTAAGGATGTCTGTGCACACACAATGTTCAGGCTGTAGAAACCCCAGGTGAACATTAGGAGCGAAATCATAAGAATACCACGGCTATTGCAGTAGAGTGGGTCCAGGATACACCAAAAACGACCAGACCCAGACGATACTGTGATGTTCAGCATTAGACGGTACGGAGTCAGAGGGACAAGGGACCCCCAAATCTTACTACAACTCCATTATTTTCTTAAATTATGACATAGCAGTAATCTGGGAGGTCAGTGCAAATTTTGCAGTTAAAGATTTATTGATACACAGTAGGTGTTGTAATGAAGGGAGACTTGTCTTACCTCCAGTTCTGGTTACAGAGAAGTCAAGGTGCAAATTCTCTGAATTTCATGGATAACATCAGGTATCCTAATTGTTCTTTCTGTGAACATTATCCCCCATCTGGTAGAGGCCCTATTGTTTCTAGATAAGCGATGACTGCTACTATAGGGCAGATGTGTTACACCCAGAAAATGATGACCAGATACAATATGCTGAACTGTACATACTCGATCTGGACAAGAGGCATCATGTATAACGCTGTATTAAAACATATGGACAAAAATAGAAAATCCAGATGCATGAAACTTTGTGTGGCCAAGTTCCACGAACTTCCCCTTTATAAATCCCAATGAACATGAAATGTAATGCACATGCAACACGCCTACAGCCACACCCCAACTCCTCCCAGAATTTAGCATATTTGAATATGCAAATTAATATAAATAGCTTCTTCAGTTTGGTGTTTTGTTGAAAGACAATAGCAAAAGCATGTGGATAAGAGAAGAATTTCACTAAATGTGAAGTGGAAGTTCTGGTCAGTGAATTGGAGGTAAGGAAAAATGTACTTTTTGGTGTCTTTCGCAGTGGGATGAGCAACAAAAGGAAATTGATGGAATGACACTCAGAAGTTCAAGTGCAGAAATTTGCACAGTGCCTGAAATAAAAAAGAAGCAGTCAGAAACCAAAGTTGCTGTTAAAAGGCAAGTTGTGGCCCACCATCTGAGTGTCATGTGGAAATGTATTAGGGTACACAGAAAAAAAAATAAGGACACAGTGAAGAAAATAGGGTCAAAATGTCAACTTTAATCTCAAAATGAAATGAAATCTCATGCACTGAGTGAAATTTAGGATCTCTGAGGACAGTCACAGCATTGTTTGGGATTTGTGACAAAACTTGACACATGCTGAGGTTTATCTAAATGCCCAGATATCAAGCATCTGGGCCCTCATGTATAATGCCGTGCATAGAATTCACTCTAAAACATGGCGTACAGACAAAAGTAGAAATGTGTGTGCGGACAAAAAAAATTCAGATGAACAAAACCTTACGTAAGTCAACTTCCACACTTCATTAACCCCAGTCATGTGTAAGCACCTGCCACCCCACCCAGACTCCTCCCATAATTTTGTGTATTTTAATATGCAAATCAATATAAATAGCACCTTCCGTTCATCGTATTTCCTGATTGTGGTGTCTGTTCAAGTGAAATGCCATTATATAAATACACACAGCTGAAGTCATTTTGTGGTTAAATTCCTTGACTTTGCTCTCTGGTGTCAGTTCTCGTCTCAGGTTTCTCCATTTTGCACTGAGCTTTATTTAATTTATTCCCTTGATGGCTCTTCTTTTCCCTAACCACAGGCAGGTGAGTTGCAGGTTACACAATCCATTATGCTGGAGAAGTTGTTTAAAGCATCTTCATTCCTGGAGTTCTTTTTATTTGCTGGGTGCACTAATGTGAACTAGGAATTTGTCTTTATGATGTTGTTGCAACAATCAAGGAGAGAAAAAAACTTAACATATTTAACTTGTTCAAAGAATTATGGACAATTTTATTTTTTATGTGAATTATTGCTGCATGTTTTAACTGTAAGTGCGCTTTCCATGGATAATGTCATCTACACATAGAAATTAGGAGGATGTGCTGCTGCAGACAGAGGGCCGTTTTGATACAGAGGGGATTTATTTTTCTGCCGTCAGAACAGTAGACGGACACATTTTACTAATGAGTGGGATTTAGTAGGTCAAAACTTTAAACAGCACAATTCTATTTTTAAGAAGGGTCAAGTTCAAATCACCATTTTTTGAACTGTCAACGTGCATAAAAGTGAAGCTGGCAGATGAATTTTAATGTAAGTAAATATAAAATATTACATTGTTGTAGACAACATGGTGTTGCTGGCATCCTAGTTGAGGAAAATGGTTTTTACCTGACCAGCAAACCTTTATAAAGAAAGGAGATGGATGGATGGATGTATGGATGTCCTAACTGAGTTGTAAAGTGGCACCTTTCTAGGTCGGATGGCCATTATAAGGGAAGGCCAGAATGAAACAGCCTCCTGATACCATGTGTACCCTAGCACACTGGGTGGTGGTATCCTTTTGCTATGGCTACCATTTGGACCTCCACAAGAATGCATTGGAGCACACTGGGTACTGTAGTCCCATTGGCCAGCCCTACTGGGCTCCATGGGTGCTGCTCAATTCTCATTTTACTTTTCTTAAGTCTTAGTCCAGAATCTTCCCTGCCATGGAAATCAGTCAACATTTCTACCCTGTTGCCTGCATGCCAGCTGTAATTACAACATGCTGACTAGTGTTTAAAGAAGTCTCTTTATGATGACCTAAGTGTTTCTACTATAGTCCTTTCAATTTCAAGTTTACTATTATTCTTCTCATTTATAAGGTTCCTTAACACTAGAATTACCAGAGCCTACGAAAAAACTCGTAAATCCGTCCCACCTTAAATCGCGTCTTAAATCCGTTTGCACCTCTCCGCCACAGTCCTTTGTCATCTAAATGTGCTGATAAACAAAAACTACTAGCAGCCAGCTATTCCATCCCCCCACCGACTTAGAATGAACTTCTCTCCTAGCTCAAGCCTTGCCTTGATTTGATTACCTGGGATTGAAGTGGAGTTTTACAGTGGAAATAATTCTAGCGTTATTTGGAATACACGCATTTCATGTGTGTTCCATTTCTATAGTAGGCTGTGCAAAGACATTTTTAAAACAGAAACGTTTTTCATATTCTAATAGTAAATGACAAAATGTAGGCATAAACTATATAACGTATGAAGCCTGAAGTCCATATATCAAAGAAACACTTTCACAAAAGGTACAAATAAGAGAACACGTGTGCTTTTCTTCAAAAAAAATATAACTACACAAAAAAAAAGCCGCGTTAGCATGCCACATTGATACTCTTACTACAACCGCCGCGGTGGCGTAATGGTATCAGCTCCTGACTGGGGATCGGAGGGTGGCGAGTTCGATCCCGCACGGCTCCACTTCGAGAAATAAACTGCTCTCATTCATACAATTTTAGAATAACAACATAAATTTGATTTCAGTCTGTAACAGCCGGTGTAACTTATGATACTGGTAAAGGTTAGCTTTTTTTTTTTTTTTTTTAATTCACTTTTCATTCTCGCGCTATAGGTCTGCAGTGTATCACGATGCATACTACCCCCCCCCCCCCCCCAAAAGGGTTCTGACACACAAACGCTGGCGAAGCTGCCTTCTTCGTATCTCACCGTCACTTGAAATCAGCAGTTCTTAGCTGCTTATCAATCCATACAACCCCATCTGACACAGCTGTTTTCACATAAATAAAAGTGTACTTTTATTCAAGACTATAATCGAAGAATAAAGAAAGCAAGTTACAGTTGGTGGTTGATACGACAGCGTGCGTGGTGCAATGCTAAGAACTGCTGATTTCTGATCCGTGGTATATAAAATCATCACATTCAAATATTAACAATATTATTTGAAAACGAACAGCGTCAGATCAGGTGTGAATTTATGCTGGAAGTGGAAATTCTCTGATGTGGAATGTGGGCGTGGGTGCGAGTGGTGGACATAACTGGGAATAAGTACACTTTTATTTATGTGAAAACAGCTGTGTCAGATGGGGTTGTATGGATTGATAAGCAGCTAAGAACTGCTGATTTCAAGTGACGGTGAGATACGAAGAAGGCAGCTTCGCCAGCGTTTGTGTATCAGAACCGTTGGGGGGGGGGATGGGGGGGGCGGTAGTATGCAGCGTGATACACTGCAGACCTATAGCGCGAGAATGAAAAGTGAATTAAAAAAAAAAAAAAAAAAAGCTAACCTTTACCAGTATCATAAGTTACACCGGCTGTTACAGACTGAAATCAAATTTATGTTGTTATTCTAAAATTGTAAGAATGAGAGCAGTTTATTTCTCGAAGTGGAGCCGTGCGGGATCGAACTCGCCACCCTCTGATCCCCAGTCAGGAGCTGATACCATTACGCCACCGTGGCAGTTGTAGTAAGAGTGTCAATGTGGCATGCTAACGTGGCTTTTTTTTTTGTGCAGTTATATTTTTTTTGAAGAAAAGTGCACGTGTTCTCTTATTTGTACCTTTTGTGAAAGTGTTTCTTTGATATATGGACTTCAGGCTTCATACGTTATATAGTTTATGCCTACATTTTGTCATTTACTATTAGAATATGAAAAACGTTTCTGTTTTAAAAATGTCGTTGCACAGCCTACTATAGAAATGGAACACACATGAAATGCGTGTATTCCAAATAACGCTAGAATTATTTCCACTGTAAAACTCCACTTCAATCCCAGGTAATCAAATCAAGGCAAGGCTTGAGCTAGGAGAGAAGTTCATTCTAAGTCGGTGGGGGGATGGAATAGCTGGCTGCTAGTAGTTTTTGTTTATCAGCACATTTAGATGACAAAGGACTGTGGCGGAGAGGTGCAAACGGATTTAAGACGCGATTTAAGGTGGGACGGATTTACGAGTTTTTTCGTAGGCTCTGGTAATTCTAGTGTTAAATGTTATACTATATACTATTTGTTATAATATTAAAATCAGCCATCTGGACTGGCTTTAACTAGTAATGCTGGAAAGCTACTGTGATGATAAGTCACTTAACGTAACAAAATCCCACATAAACATTTTGTACTGTGTTAGATTTAACTCTAAATAACATAAAGATTTATCCTTAGAAGTAATTTACCCTATCAATGCCCTATTAAAATTATTTATCTAAAAATATTTACTCTTACCCAATATTCATATACTAAATCCAACCCATGTTATGCTAATCATGATTGCCAAACTATTTGCTATTATTCCCTATGCTGTTCAGGGCCAACCTAAAATGAATTAAATTCATAGTAATAATCCTGCATTATTTCCATTAATAAAACAATAGCTAATAAATATTCAATAAATGCATGTTGCTCATGAAAGAGTTCATTTGCTTTGTTGTGCCTACAGATACTTCACCTCTCCCCCTTTATCATCAATTATGGTTTAAATCCTCTTTGAAAGTCGTTACCAAAGCAAAGGATATCAAAATCTGGAACTCTTGATTTGATGAATGGGACTCTGGTCTGCATGCCATGCTGCCTGCCCTCTATGATTCAGAACCCACAATAATCTTTTAGGGATGAACGGTCACCAGGGCTTGTTTGCTGTAGGGACTCGTGATCCATTTACTTGGAACTTAAATAGGCTGCAACAAGCAGAGGTCCTGCGGTCAACTGGTCGATGGCCTGGTTCACAGCTTGATTCCCCTCTCTGGCTTGGCTTGTCTCCTCTTGGAGTCAGAAGGCTCTCTGCAGACCTTTATCACAGCCCCATCTCCAGGTTCACATTCTTCAAGTGCTGTTATTTCTGATGTATTAGGAAGAGCAGTTTCTAACTGCAGGTAGAAGGACTCAAAAGGTTTTGCTCAATATTACCAATGCAATTCTTCTTCTGTAGTTACTTATGGATCGCAAGAAATAATGTCTCATGAGGCCTGCTGTGTAGACAGTACTCCTTATTAACGATAATGCTAGCAGTAAAACAGATGGTCATTTCAATCTAGTCTGTGCTTGAGGTGAGGTGCCTGGAGTTGTATAGGGTAAATAATATATCGTTATTTGGAATACATACATTTCATGTGTGTTCTTCCACTCTTCCAGTCAGGCAGGTTAAAAGAGATCACTCCAGCCTTTGTTGCAGCCCCACACCCTAGACAATGGAGTCTCTGCTATGGAGCAGACGTTATGACCAGTAGACAGAGCACAGATCTGATGTTTGCGACAGGCTTTAAAAGAAGCAGTAGACATTTTCCCTTTGGTTTCTCAGGTGCACATAAATTCATCTTTTTATTTCACAATTGGTGCAAAGTTTTGTCCATCATTGCTGGCAATCATCATGTTAAGACTCTTTATACACTGAGAAGTGTTAGGTGGTCCATCGAGGAGACACCTCTGGGTGTCACTTTGTCTGTGATTGATCATTTTATCAGATCAGGCCCAGAGGTTTCATTCCAAAGAGGACCTGTGTGGAAAACTGAACTGGCAGTTTCCTTTTTCATCTTTCATGCCAAAGTATAGCAAATGCTATGTGTAATGGCAGTCTATCCTACATGAAGATACGTACCTCAGCACGTTGAAGTAAAGAAGAAAAATATCATAATAAAGCCATTTTGAAATTGATGAGAAAACAAAAGTGCCAGCTCTGGTGTGGGCATTGAATTTACATTGTTATATGAGGAATGAATAGTGCAGTCCGGCTTCAGCTGTGGAGGATGATACAGTGTATGGTATAATATGTCAGTTATTTTCTAACCTGTTTAGTCCTGAACAGGGTCACGGGGGTCTGCTGGAGCCTATCCCAGCAAACATAGGGTGCAAGGCAGGAACAAATACTGGATAGGACACCAGAACATCACAAGAAAAACACACTCATATCCACCCCAACTACACATTAGGGCCAATTTGGGATGTCTTTGGACAATTTCAAGATTATTTTATTTCTTGGTGGCTCATGGACAATTAGCTTTATGTCCATCGGCTCATTCAACTGAGGTCAGGCAGAGATGGTATGCCCAACCTCCCCACACTTGATATAGGAGGGAAGGCTTTGTTGTTTTTCCCGAGGCCTTGTTACTTGCTCTGCAGTGTGGCAGACAAGCTCAGAAGTGGCTACTCATCCCTGTCAGGGTAAGTAAGTGGAGTTTTCTGCCTTCTATGATTCGCAGACCGCTCGGTGGTGTTCAGACACCTCAATCAAGGCCTCCAATATGTTGTGTGTAGGGGCATCCCTAAGGAAGTCCTTACGGACCAAGGGACGCCTTTCACCTCTGAGACATTCAAGGATATGGTCAAGTTACGTAAAATAAAGCATTTAAAGACCGTGGTGTATCATCCTCAAATCGATGGTCTAGTAGAAAGATTTAATCAGACTCTCAAATAAATGCTCCGCAAGGTGCTCAGAGGGGACAGGAGAAACTGAGATCAGCTCCTCCCCCTCTTACTCTTTGCCTATAGGGAAGTCCCTCAAGCCTCTATGGGGTTCTCGCCTTTTGAATTATTATATGGATGACAACCTCTGGGAATATTGGATATTTTAAAAGAAGGATGGGAAGAAGAGGCTCTTCCCTCTACCAATATATTACAGTATATTACACAGTTATGCAATTGATTTAGGAAAATGTAACGATATTAAAAAGTCACATGGAAGTGGTGCAAGCAGCACAGGCCCATTATTATGACCATGGTACGACTCTCTGAGAATTCATTCTGAGGGACTGTGTGTCTTGGTGTTAGTTCCTACCTCCCATTCTAAATTGCTACCCCATTGGCAAGGCCCTTATGAAGTTAAGGAGAGGAAAGGGCTCATTGATTATGTGGTGAAACAAGCCATTCGCCGACCAAGCAAGCAGGTTTATCATGCAAACTTGCTGAAACCGTGGAAGGAAAGGGATCCTGATCCCCCCTCAGCTCAGCACTGCTCCTTCTTTGCTCAGAACGATATCCTTAACTTTGACACTGAATTAAATTCTAGACAGAAATGGGAGCTCAAAGTAGCCATCCCGTCCATGCCGGAGGTAGTGAGAGTTAAACCTGGAAAGACCTCCCTAATTGCACACAACATCGTAACAGAACCAGGGGTTATCGTTCAAGAATGCCCTTATTAACTTTCTGAGGCAAAGAAAGCAGAGGTGGAGCTTGAAATCAAATGCATGCTGGAACTAGGAGTGATAGAGGAGAGTTATAGTTCCTCGTCCAGTCCAAAATTATTGGTTAGTAAGCCCGACAGGAGTTGGAAATTTTGCAATGAATTCCATCGACTTAGTCAAGTCTCCCAATTTGACGCTTATCCAATGCCTTGAGTGAACGACCTACTTGAGAGGCTTGGACAGGCAAGATTTTTATCCACTATTGACATGACAAAGTGGTACTGGCAGGTTCCTCTAATGGACTCCATGAAGGTCAAGACCGCGTTCACCACCCCTTGTGGACACTGGCCATATTGTGTTCTTCCATTCGGGTTACATGGGGCTCCTGCAACTTTCCAGCATCTGGTGGATAAAGTGCTCCGCTCTCATAACGCATATAGTGCTGCCTACTTAGATAACATTGTCATTTATTCCAGCGCATGGAATGAACACGTACATCAGGTTAAAGCTGTCATCTTAACTGAGCTATTCAGTTCTGTTTTGGACTCGTGTCGGTGAACATCTCTGTTCAAACCTAACCATTTTACAGCCAAGGAACAATATATGGGTGGCTGCCCCAAACCTTTATGATGACTTTGTGTCATTCTTGTGACAATATATATATATATATATATATATATATATATATATATATATATATATATATATATATATATATATATATATTTATATATATATATGCATGCGTATTTTTAATTTTTCCTTTTTTTTCCCAAAAGTGACTGTTTAACATTTAACCCTTGTTTTATTGTATTAGGATTGAACTATCATAAGTTATCTGCTTCTCCAAGGGTACTGTTTAACATCATTCCCTGCGTTTATTCTTTTGGGAATATTCAAGATTGTATTCATGGTTCATAGCATTTAGATTGTATTGCTAATAGATACCTCTACTCTAATCTTTCTACGCCGCTGCTTGGGGGCTTATTTAGTTCTGGACGTGCTCTGTCTCTGGGCATGTCAGAGGACTGGGACTTCATCATCTAGCCTCACTTGGGGAGGCAAAATGGGGGGGGGGGGGAGAAAGCAAGTTATTAGTTATTACTAGCTATCCTTTTTACCCCCACAATTGAAAGTGTCAACACAAAAAACAGGCTTCATAGCCATAACTTCTGGCAAAATTGGAAATTAAGTTTAAACCTATCATATGTAATAATGTACTTAATTTAAGACTGTAAAATGACAACAAAAGTTCAAAAGCAATGTACCTGTGGCCAAACAATGAACATTGTAAGCTGAAGTGTGAAAGGTCTAAATCACAAATTAAAGAGGAAGAAAGTATTCTCTCACCAAACAGGTCTAAAATCCAAGATAGTAATTTTAAAGGAGCCTCACTTAATTAGCAAGTATCAGTTTTGGTTGCAAACAGATAGTACTGGCCAAATATTCCACTCCAGCTGTACAAAGAAAACTAGAGGTGTGGGATTCTTAATTCATAGAACAATTTCATTTGTAGTATCAGATGTAGTATCAGATCCCAAAGGGCAATATGTGATGGTGATGAGTAATTTATTTAATTGTAAAATGATTTTGAAAAATATGTACACCCAATGTGGATGATAGAGACTTCATCCAAAACGTTTGTGCATGCTTTCTTAATGTGAACACTCATATAATTATAATGGCCGGAGACTTTAATTGTATCAATGTAATTTTAAATTTGGACCTAGATAGGTCTTCAGTTACAGGGGCAATAACAGTTTATAATTGATCATAACTTATCAGACCCATGGAAACTTCTAAATCCATACTTAAAAGCATATTCCCTCTTTTCTCCAGTACATCATCGTCACTCAGGAATTGATTATTCCTTTATAGATAAAAATGTTGTGCCCACAATCAAATCTTGCAAGTGTGACAATATTGTTATCTCTGACGATTCCCTCTGATCATGGAGCTCAAACCATTATGCCCCACATACTCATCTCACAGATTAACCCCCTGCTATTAGCTGATGAGAATTGTACAGAATTTATATCCAAGCAAATTCATTTTTTAGAGACAAATGCATCCTCAGAGGTCTCTGCAGGAATACTCTGGGAAACTCTGAAAGCATTTTTAAGAGGACAGATTACTTCATATCTTTCTCACAAAAATTATTCAGAAACCAAGAAGGCATCAGAGTTAATGAGTGAAATTACGAGAATAGATCAAGAACACGCAAGGTTTCCAAATTAGGCACTTTATAAGAAAAGACGGGCTTTGCAATCAGAACTCAACCTCTTAACAACAAAAGAAATGAAACAACTAATTTTTAAATCACAGCATCATTACTATGAACATGGAGAAAAGGCTAATAAGATTTTAGCTCAACAATTCCACAAGTAGGAAGTTCACAATGTAATATCAGTAATTACCAACATAGATGGAGGTAAAATCATTGACCACAAAAATATAATGCACACATTTAAAGACTGCTATAAGTCTATATTTACTTAGTTTATAGAGGACAAGACACAATTTAATGTATTTTTTGATACATTATGGGTACCATGGATAGACACCCTCAGTGCAGAGGAATTAGATAAATATTTGACACTATCAGAATTATTTGACGCTAAAATCTCACTTCAGAGAGGGAAAGCAGCAGGTCCTCATGGCTACCCAGTGGAATTTTATTAAAAATAAATTAGCTCCAATATTATTAACAACGTTTATAGAAGCTAAAGACAAAAATATTGTACCTCAAACCCTTTGCCAAACATGAATTACCATCTTTCATAAGAAGAACGAGGGCCTACTACAATGTGCATCATACAGACCAGTCTCTCTTCTGAATAATGATGTTAAGATACTCTCCAAATTTGTAGCTAGAAGGATTGAGAAAGTGCTTCTTTTGGTAATGTCATAAGACCAAACCGGATTTATTAAAGGTAGACATTTAGCTTCCAATCTTCGACACCTGTTTAATGTCAAAGTCTAACTCTCCAGATATTACAAATTTTGGATGCAGAAAAAGCATTTGATATGGTTAAATGGGATTACGTATTCACTACATTGCATAAATTTGTGTTTGGCCCGAACATTTGTGCATGGATCAAACTACTGTATACCACTCCAGAAGCTTCAGTTTGCATTGATAACATTATTTCATACTACTTCAAACTAGAACGTGGTACTAGACAAGGATGCCCCCTATCACCATTGCTATTTGCATTGCCACTGAGCCATTGGCTGTTCAATTTCAAAATGCATAAAGGAGATTATCAGTGAAGGACTTGAACAGATAATATCACTATATGCAGATTATATGGTACTGTATACATCAGACCCACAAAATTCTGTGCCTGCATCCTTAATCACACTAGCAGAATGTCAAAAGGTAACAATTCATATGAACAAAAGTGTGCTTTTTCCAGTTAACTCTCTAGCAAACAACATTAGATTGGACATCTTCCCTTTTACCATTGCAGATCAGTTTAAATACATAGGAATAAACATCACAAGTAAATATAAAGCTCATTTTCAACAAAATTTTGCTGTTTGCATAGGCAAAATTAAACAACACGTGCATAGATGGTCTACCCTACATCTTACTTTAGCCGGAAGAATTAACATTACAATGACCTAAATAAGAAGGTGGCACGGCTCTACCTAACTTTCAGTTTTATTATGAGGTGGCAAACATATATGTTTGGTATGCAATTGAAATGAAATCCTGCAGTACTTCTTTACATTCCTTGCTTTGTACTCTAGTAAACACAAGGTATCATCAATATACTAACCACCCAATTGTCCTTCATTCACTCAGAATAGACTTTCTCTGATCCTGACGTAGGGGGATTGAGCAGGGGGGCTGTTCGCACACCTAGACGATACGGACGCTCATCTAAAAATGCTGAAAGATTATCTTCACGTTGCTACCTTCTGTGCAGCTGCTTCGTGAAGCGACATGCTGCACGGTGCTTCGCATACTTAAAAGCACGAAGGGCACATATTGATTTTCGATTGTTTGTTTTTCTCTGTCTCTCTCTATCTCTCTCTCTCTCTCTTTCTCTGTTCCTGATGGAGGGGGTGTGAGCTGCCGCCCTCAACAGCTTTGTGCCGCGGTGCTTCGCATACTTAAAAGCCAAACAGCCCTATTGATTTGTTTGCTTTTCTCTATCTCTCTGACATTATCTGCTCCTGACGCGCACTCCTTTGAAGAGGAAGATATGTTTGCATTCTTTTAATTGTGAGACGGAACTGTCATCTCTGTCTTGTCATGGAGCACAGTTTAAACTTTTGAAAAAGAGACAAATGTTTGTTTGCAGTGTTTGAATAACATTCCTGTCTCTCTACAACCTCCTGTGTTTCTGTGCAAATCTGTGACCCAAGCATGAGAATATAAAAATAACCATATAAACATATGGTTTCTACTTCGCGGATTTTCTTATTTCGCGGGTGGCTCTGGAACGCAACCCCCGCAATGGAGGAGGGATTACTGTAATTCTTTTCTTAATTTTAAACACTTCCTTCATGTCACCTATTAATCTTCTTTTGGTTAACTGTAAATGTTTAACTCCTTTAGTCTTTCCTCGTAACTTATACCCTGCAGTCCTGTTATGTATATATATTACAGTATATATAGTAGTAGTCATGTGGGTGTAAACCACCGAACTAACCAGAGTAGATGTATGCACTGATTGACACTGTATGTAAAATCAACAGTTTGTAAAATGAGCCTCTATTCTTTGTTTCTCTGATCATTCTGGCCAGGCTGTAACAGACTGCTTATCATTAATGCTCCCTCCAAGGCATTTGGCTGAGGAGTAATTCAATGATACCATGAAGAGCTTTTCACCTGCCTAATTACTGAATTGTCCTGTTAGAGGACGTTTCTTTCTTTAATAAGATGTTAACTTTCTACCACATTAAAGCATTACGTACCCCAGAAAGAACTACCAGTGAAATCTCAAAAGATGTGAAGCTGACGATGCGAAACAGGAATCGACTTGTTCCCGTCTGCATGGGATTCCCCTCTGGAGGATGCAATCATCAGACCTGAAATGGAAGGAGGAGGCCTGTTCATTTGTTCTTTCGGGGATATGGCGCTGGGTTAGATCCCCAGCCGTTAGAATGGGAGTGTTCTCTGTCTATAGTTAGGATAGTTTTGTGTGTAGTTAGGTTAAGAGAGAGTAACGAGATATCTCTGACAGACTTTTGTCTGATAGAGAAAGCTTAATCCTAATAAGAAAAATAATTGGCCATTAAAGTAGGGTTAGGATTAACTCTCATAGACTTCTTGTCTTTGGTTCAAGTGGCTCTTGGAGTCAATTCAAGTAGTTTTAAGTGAAGGACGCTTCACGCACATCATGGGATGTTAGATAACACATTATATGCGTTAAGAACTTGGAACCCTTTGAGCGGCGAAGCCCACTGGTAGAATAGAGTTAAAAGTAGAATAAGACAATTGTACAATAGAACTAATAAGAAAAAGAATAGGGCTAAGATTTTTTGATTGTATTGTTTATTTTCTGTGTAGCTGTGTGTTTTCTTTGTTGGTGAGTAGACATTGCGGCTTGTGGTTCTTGTTAGAAGTCGCAGCAGGAATCGGAGATGACGTCAGCAGAGGCTGTCAGGTGTTTCTGTGTTTATTCTAATCAGCAAAGTGAGTGACAGTGGAATGTAAAGGTTCTCTAATAGTTTACATAGATCAGAAAAATGAAGAGAAGTTTAACTGTAGCAGACCTTGCAAAATCGGTACGTACAGAAGTTGGTTGCAACCAAAGGGGGATTGCTTAAAATAAAATCTTAAAATACTTAGATCTTAACACGCAGAGAAGATGCACAAGTGATGAAAGAGCACAAGCGGGAGACAGAGAGTTGTCAATAAGACAGATCGAGAAGGTGTATGAAACGTGAAAAATGAGGCTTTAGTTATCATCTGTTGGGGAAAAATATTGCAAGTGAACAGAACCTCTTGAAGGAATGCTCCATGCGCTTGAAAATGCTCCGTGTAAATCTGGACTAAAGTGTGAGTTTTGATAATGTGTAATATTGGATAAAATGAAAACGTCTCCACTTTGCTTATAAAAATCTTTATATGTATAAAATATCTTTCCTTCAGACCCTGATCAAGTATTGGGGAAAAATGTTCTTTGATAATTATAAAATATAAAGGAGACAATTTCTTTCAAGAATAAAATGCTTTTGGTATGTGTGTGTGTGTGTGCTGCCTTATTAAAAAGGTTCCAAATGTGAAGGTTCATATATATGTATTACGAATATTGTTTTAAATGCTTTCCATGAGCTGTTAGATGATTGAAGTATTGGTGATATGGTGGCGCAGTGGTTGGCACTGTTGCTCTGCAACAGGAAATGAAGGATCAAACTGGAGTGGAGTAAAATACATATAAGCAATGAGAGGAAAAGAGTGTGTAAATGCTTTAAATAGAAGATGCTAAATAATAGTTATAAAACTTGAGTAACTCGTTTAAATGTGTTAAAGGCAGATGAAGTGACTTTTGAGTATATTTTACAATACATGAAAGATCTCTGTGACTGAAGTGCATTTGAAGCAATTTAAGTGAATCTGGAAATATGTTTGGTTAAAGACAACGTGAGAACCTCTGCTTTTTCCCAGTTGATTCTGGGGTTCCTCAGGGGTGTGTTCTGCTTCTACTTTGTTCAATGCTTGTATGGACCGGGTGTTGGGGGGGTTGTGGGGTCCAGTGGCCGTGGGGCATCTGTGGGTGAAGAAAGATTCACTGATCTTGACTTTGCTGACAATGCTGTGATCTTTGCGAAGTCAATGGAGGCTCTGATCGGGGCGCTTGAGAGATTGAGCGAGGAGTCTGAGTGTCTCGGCTTATGAGGGTCCTGAAAGCACCAACAGCCAGGCCTTTAATGACCTCTTGGGCACAGCCATCAGCAATGTGTCTGTCTACGTAGAGAGTGTTGACCTCATCGAGAGGTTTACTTACCTTGGCAGTGACATTCATATCTCTGGTAACTCTTCCGATGAAGTCAGTAGATGGATTGGGAGAGCATGGAGGGTTCATGAGGTCACTGGAAAGGGGTGTGTGGTGCTCCTGATATCTATGCAAAAGGACAAAGGTCCAAGTCATTAGGGTCCTGGTGCTTCCTGTCTTGCTATATGGTTGCAAGACATGGACGCTAACCAGTGACCTGAGATGAAGACTGGACTCCTTCAGTACTGTGTCTCTTCAAAGAATCCTTGGGTACCGCTAGTTTGACTTTATGTTGCTCATGGAGTCCCAAATGAGGCACATGACCTACATTGAAAGGGAGCATCAGTTACAGCACAATGGCTATGTGACGCGATTACTGATTACCTCATTGTTGAGGAGCTGAGCTGCTGGACCAGGAAAAGGGGACTCCAACGTAACACCTGGCCGTGGCAGATAGAGGGTCATTTCCAGACTGTGGGACTGGACCACATGTCTGCCAGGGGGGTTGCCAACCGGGATCCTGAGTTGTTTCGGTGTGTGGTGGGTATGGCAATGCGCTGTACCAGTGTATGCTCCCCAACCTGACCTGTAATATTATAGAATAGTGAATCTTCTTCTTTTTTTGGCTGCTCCCGTTAAGGGTTGTCACAGCGGATCATCTTCTTCCATATCTTCCTGTCCTCTGCATCTTGCTCTGTTACACCTATCACCTGCATGTCCTCTCTCACCACATCCATAAACCTTCTCTTAGGCCTTCTTCTTTTCCTCTTGCCTGGCAGCTCTATCCTTAGCGTCCTTTTCCCAATATACCCAGCATCTCTCCTCTGCACATGTCCAAACCAACACAATCTCGCCTCTCTGACTTTTACTCCCAACCATCCAACTTGAGCTAATCCTCTAATGTCCTCATTTCTAATCCTATCCATCCTCGTCACACCCAATGCAAATCTTAGCATCTTTAACTCTGCCACCTCCAGCTCTGTCTCCTGCTTTCTGGTCTGTGCCACCGTCTCCAACCCATATAACATAGCTGGTCTCACTACCGTCCTGTAGACCTTCCCTTTCACTCTTGCTGATACCCGTCTGTCACAAATTACTCCTGACACTCTTTCCCGCCCATTCCACCCTGCCTGCACTCTCTTTTTCACCTCTCTTCCACAATCCCCATTATTCTGTACTGTTGATCCCAAGTATTTAAACTCATCCACCTTCGCCAGCTCTACTCCCTGCATCCTCACCATTCCACTGACCTCCCTCTCATTTACACACATGTACTCGGTCTTGTTCTTACTTACCTTTATTCCTCTCCTCTCCAGAGCATATCTCCACCTTTCCAGGGTCTCCTCAACCTGCTCCCTACTATCTCTACAGATCACAATGTCATCAGCAAACATCACAGTCCACGGGGACTCCTGTCTAATCTCGTCTGTCAACCTCTCCATCACCATTGCAAATAAGAAAGGGCTCAGAGCTGATCCCTGATGTAATCCCACCTCCAACTTGAATGCATCCGTCACTCCTACCGCAGACCTCACCACTGTCACACTTCCCTCGTACATATCCTGTACAACTCTTACATACTTCTCTGCCACTCCCTACTTCCTCATACAATACCACAGCTCCTCTTGAGTCACCTTGTCATATGCTTTCTCCAGGTCCACAAAGACGCAATGCATCTTCTTCTGGCCTTCTCTAAACTTCTCCATAAACACCCTCAGAGCAAACAGTGCATCTGTGGTGGTCTTTCTTGGCATGAAACCATACTGCTGCTCACTAATCATCACCTCACTTCTTAACCTAGTTTCCACTACTCTTTCCCATAACTTCAAGTTGTGGCACATCAATTTTATCCCCCTGTAGTTACTACAGTCCTGCACATCCCCCTTATTCTTAAATATTGGCACCAGTACACTTCTTCTCCACTCCTCACGCATCCTCTCACTTTCCAAGATTCCATTAAACAATCTGGTTAAAAACTCCACTGCCATCTCTCCTAAACACCTCCATGCTTCCATAGGTATGTCATCTGGACCAACGGCCTTTCCATTTTTCATCCTCTTCATAGCTGTCCTTACTTCCTCCTTGCTAATGCGTTGCATTTCCTGATTCACTGTCTCCACATCATCCAACCTTCTCTCTCTCTCATTGTCTTCATTCATCAGCCTCTCAAAGTACTCTTTCCATCTGCTCAACACACTCTCCTCGCTTGTGAGTACGTTTCGATCTTCATCCTTTATCACCCTAACCTGCTGCACATCTTTCCCAGCTTGGTCCTCAAGTCTAGCCCACCGGCACTTTTCTCCCTCCTTAGTGTCCAACCTCTCATACAACTCATCATACGCCTTTCTTTAGCCTTTGCCACCTCTTTCTTCACCTTGAGCCTTATCTCCTTGTACTCGTCTACTCTCTGCATCTCTCTGACTATCCCACTTCTTCTTTGCCATCCTCTTCCTCTGTATGCTCTCCTGTATTTCCCCATTCCACCACCAGGTTTCCTTTTCCTCCTTCCTGATGTCACACCAAGCACCCTTCTTCCTGTCACCCTTACTACATCTGCTGTAGTTTCCCAACTGTCTGGTAATTCTTCACTGCCACCTAGTGCCTGTCTCACCTCCTCCCTAAACTCAACCTTGCAGTCTTCCTTTTCAACTTCCACCATTTGATCCTTGGCTCTGCCCTCACTCTCTTCCTCTTCTTGATCTCCAATGTCATCCTACAGACCACCATCCTATGCTGCTTAACTACACTTTCCCCTACAACCACTTTGCAGTCTTCAATCTCCTTCAAATCAACTCTTCTGCATAGTATGTAATCCACCTGTGTTCATCTTCTTCCACTCTTGTACGTAACCCTATGTTCCTCCCCCTTCTTAAAATACATATTCACCACAGCCATGTCCATCCTTTTGGCAAAATCCACTATCTTCTGACCTTCTTCATTCCTCTCCTTGACATCATACCTACCCATCACCTCCTCGTCTCCACTGTTACCTTCACCAACATGCCCATTGAAATCCACTCCCATCACCACTTCCTGTCCCTTGGGTACACTGATCATCACTTCCTCCAACTCACTCCAGAAATCTTCTTTCTCACCCATTGCACACCCAACTTGCTGTGCATATGCACTAACAACATTCATTATCACACCTCCAATTTCCAGATTCATAATCATTACTCTGCCTGACACTCTTTTCACCTCCAAAACATTCTTGACATACTGTTCCTTCAGAATTAACCCTACCCCATTTCTCCTCCCATCCACACCATGATAGAACAATTTGAATCCACCTCCGATCCACCTGGCCTTACTCCCTTTCCATTTAGTCTCTTGCAAGCACAATATTTCAGCCTTCCTTCTCTCCATCATATCTTCTAACTCTCTCCCCTTACCAGTCATGCTTCCAACATTCAAAGTTCCTACCCTCAGTTCCACTCTCATTACCTTCTTCCTCTCCTCCTGCCTCTGGACACGTCTCACCCCTCTTCTTCTTCTTCTTAGGCCAACAGTAGCCCAATTTCCGCCAGCAACCTGTTCGACCAATCCGGTGTGGACATTTGTATTGTTGTCCGCATATTGATTTGGCAAAATTTTAAACCGGATGCCCTTCCTGACGTAAACCTCCCCATTTATCCGGGCTTGGGACTGGCATGAAGAAACACATGAACTTCTGCATCCTATACTTTTTCTTAACATAACAACACTAAAACTAACCACAACTCTAAACGCAAAACACTCCGTTTCTAGCGGCATGACATCTAACTGAGCACCTTATCCCCAATAGAACGAATGAACAGGCCTCCTCCTACTGTTTCAGGTCCAACGATCGTGTCCTCTGGAGGGGAGTCCCATGCAGATGGGAACAAGTTTCTCCTAATTCCGGACACTCCATAATTACTTTGTCAGCTTCACATCTTTCAAGATTCAGCTGGGAGTTCCTTCCAGGGTATAGAATGCTTAATGTTGGGTGCCAAAAACTGTGAAAGAAAGAAACAAAGAACCATCCTGTAACAGGACAATTCAGGAATCAGGCAGGTGAAAAACTGTTCATGGTATCTTAATTACTCCTCAGCCAATTGCCTTAGAGGGAGCATTCAGCAAAAGTGGTCTGATACAGCCTGGTCAGAATGGTCAGAAGGGTCACAGAAACAAACAATAGAGGTTCATTTAATTAACTATTGAATTTACATACAGTGTCAATCAATGCATACATTTTACTTTGGTTGGTTCATTGGTTTACACCTAAATGATTTATATAAAATAAAAGCCTGTTATATTATATTCTGGTTCTTCTTATACCTTTGAGTCAAGCCACCACCCTTGAAATTTATGTGCATATAACAATTGTCCATTCTTATTTATACAACATCTGCTTAGTCATCTCTTAGTCATCCTTCAGTTCATTTTATATATTACATCAACCTTACTTCTGGTACATTCTTTATTTACTTGATCATCTCAGTATTTTTCCTAAACCAATTCTTCCATTTCAGTGTACATTTTGTTGTTCACTTGACATTTATCTTGTTTTCTGGGGCCTCATGCATAATGCCATGCATAAAATTCATGTGCATCAAATTTGTGCCTCCAAATATTGGAGGGTGCTAGGATTTGGAGAACCTGGGAGTCAGGGACCAGCTGAGGGGTGGGAAGTGTATGGGGTAGAACTGTGATGGTGTGGGTTTGATCCACTCTCCATGAAGACACACACGTGCGGCAAGGGACAGAAGCATAAAATGTTAAGTGCTTTACTTACAATCCATCAAATCAACAACCAAAGAAATGGAGCAGCAAAAATGTTCTTCAATAAATCATCCATAAAAAACTAGTCAGAATGTGTGGAGGTTAAAACCAATTCAATAAATACTGGTAGTCCAATAAATAAGGTTAAAATAAAATCCAGAGACAGAACTTTTCCTGCTAAAACACGAGCCCTGATGCTTCCCTCTAAAATCTGGTGTCTCCTGCACTTTCCCTGTCAGGACCTTGCAGTAAAAGTAGACACTCACTGACAGGTGCAGTCAACCTTCATGTCTGGGCTTGGGTCCCCATTACCAGGCAATCCACAACCATGGGGCGCTGCACTAAGTCGCACACATCTCCCACCGCCAGCCCCTTGAGATATTGGCCGGCTCCTAATCCCTGGCCATCGCTCAATAGGCGCACTCCTTCTTCATCCCCAGGCTCCTCGCCCTGAGCCTCGCTCCTGACCACCTTACATCCGTTCTGCTCTTTCATGGGATCCCTAAATCCTTCCTCTCTTTACTTCTTCCTTCATTAACCTCCATTCCCTCCTCTGCCTCTTTTCCGTTTCTGTTGTTTTTTCTTATCCCCCTCTTCTGCCATGCAGGCTCCTCTTATATTGCCTTGCCAAACTGGGCACAGGTGTAAGACGTCACTCCCTCTGAGGTAAGAATGAGGCAGTTGACTGAGGCTCAGATTTGTATGTGTATGCGCGGTCAGCCAGGCACCCCAACAATCCGTGGAGCGGAGTATGCAGTGTACACCTGTCCCCAACTGGACCCTGCACTTCACGGGTCAGAGTTTATTTATTTAACACTAGAATTACCAGAGCCTACAAGAAAACTTGTAAATCCGACCCACCTTAAATTCGTTCGCACCTCTCCATGAGCGTCTTTTGTCCTGTTAATGTGCTGATTAAGACAAGCAGCAAGCAGCATTCCATCACCCACCGTCACAGAACGTTCACTAAGTTCTCCCAGCTTGATTCTCTGGGAGTGAACTGCTGAAGTTTTAGAGTGGAAATAATAGATTGTTATTTGGAACACATGCATTTCATGTGTGTTCCATTTCTTCAATAATCTGTGTAAACACATTGTTAAAACAGAAACTTTTTCATATTTTAGTAATAAATGTTACAAAATGTAGGTATAAACTATAGAATGTGTGAAGCCTGAAGTCCAAAGATCAAATAAACACTTTCACAAAAGGTTCAAGGATGATAGAACAGCTTCTGTGGTGTAGCGGTAAGATTTGCTGACTTGTAATCAACAGTCCCCGGTTTGATCCCGACTGCCTCCTATATTTACTGTTTTCAGTAGTGTTAATATTATACAGTACACACATACATTTGGTTTGTGTCTATAACAGACCGTGTATATTTATAGTACTGTACTCGTAAAAGTTACCCTTTTTTTCACTTTTATTCTCTCAGTCACGATCACGATACATACACCGCCCTAGGGATCTGATGCTGTTAGTTTTTATTTGAAACTGGGAATAACTGGAGATGTGAGTGGTGTTTTGAGAAAATGGAACTGGACATTCTCTGATCTGGAGGGATAAAAACTGACACACAAACGCTGGTGAATCTGCCTTCTTCGTATCTCACCATCACTTGATTTTTTTTTATTGTTTTATTGAATATTCCTGCTGCACTGAATAAGCTCACTCCTTCTGTAACAGCACCAGCGTATATTCAAACCCAATCTGACGCTGTTCGTTTTCAAATAATATTGCATGTACTGTGTGTTGATCCTGCTGCACTGAATAAGCTCACACCTTCTGTAACATGGCCAGCGTATATTCAAACCAGATCTGTCAAGTCACAAGTACACTGCAGAGCTTCTTGTGTTTGAGCAACACGGCATGCTCAAAAAATACACGTGTAATGCCACGAAAACTGCACGCAGACACTTCAGTTCGCAAGAATTGGTACGAGAATGCAGTCACAAGTACACTGCAGAGCTATAGCGCATCTTTATTGCAACTACAAATATTCTGATATAAAAACCAATCATCAGTGAATAAGGAATAAAAAAAGTTATGAGTAAAATAAAAATGATCATTTCATAACAAGTTAGTGCTGCACAAGCTTGTTCACATACCTCTATCTCCAGGACCTGGATACCATCTTTCATTGTCTCCAGCAAGCACACCTCACCCTGAACACAAAAAAGTGTACCTTCATTCAGCCCCAAATCCATTTCCTCGGGCATATCGTGTCTGCAGAGGGGGTCGCTGTAGACCCAGAAACAATCTCAGCCATCCAGGACTACCCCACGCCAAAAGACTAAAAATATTTGCAGCTTTTCTTGGGGCTAGTGGGGTGGTGCCATAAATACAACCCTCGGTTGGCTTCCCTTAAACCACTTAAGAAAAAGGGATGTCCTGCAGGAATTGACTAAAGAATGCCAGGACGCCGTCAAGCAACTGAAAGAACATCTGCAGAAGCCACCCGTCCAGGCCCAGCACCGATCCACGGCTCACTTTTCAAGTACAAACTGACACCAGCAACCTGGGGCTCGGTGCCGTGTTCATCCAAAAGAAGGACATGGAAGAGCCCATCATTGCATATGCTTCACGAGCGCTGCACGCCGCTGAGCTCAATTACTCAACAGCAGAAAAGGAGTGCCTGGCGGTAGTGTGGGCCATGGAAAAATGGAAGCATTTTCTTGAAGGGGTTGATTTTGAAGTGTACACAGACCATCATGCTCTGACCTGGGTGTTCAATCACCCGAAGACATCGTCCCGGCTGACCAGGTGGGTGCTGCGCCTCCAGAATTTCACCTTCAAGGTGACGTACCAGAAGGGCTGTAGCAACATCGTGTCTGACACTCTGTCTAGGGCATCAGAGCCCTCGGGGATAGTGTGCTTGACAGAAGCAAAAAAGGTCATTCCATCTCTACCTAGTACACTCTATGGTTTAGATATATTTTATATCGCAAATTTGTATTCTTGCATCTGTCACTGTATTGTATTTAATTTATTCCCACACTTATTTTACATATTTGCTTCCGTTTGCTAGTCTTTAACTGTCAATTGGGGATGAGGAAAAATTATTATTTGTTATAGGTACAGCTTGGTATTGATAGGTTTTCTCAGTAATTCATCCAGGCCACAGGTCCTGGTAGTGTGGCTGCCAGCTGGGTAAGGGGGATACTGAATAAACCCAGGCAGCAGATGACACGATTTGTTTAGTCAGCAGTAGCCGACTGTCCCACTGTCACCTACCCTGTACCTTTCACTGTTTCTGTTCTCTCTTCCTAGTGACCTACATTCTAAAAACTCTTAAAGCAGTCTGCTCACTTTTATTGGTGAAACATTTTTACACTTAAAATACTAAGTTACTATCGCGAATACAAGCGGCTGAAATGAGTTTCCTCCGCAGGGTGTCTGGGCTTTCCCTTAAAGATAGGATGAGAAGCTCAGTCATCCGGGAGGGGCTCAGAGTAGAGCCGCTGGTGCTTCGCATCGAGAGGAGTCAGATGAGGTGGCTCGGGCATCTGATCAGGATGCCTCCTGGACGCCTCCCTGGTGAGGTGTTCCGGGCACGTCTAACCGGGAGGAGGCCCTGGGGAAGACCCAGGACACGCTGGAGGGACTATGTCTCTCGACTGGCCTGGGAACGCCTTGGGATTCTCCCGGAAGAGCTAGAAGAAGTGGCCGGGGAGAGGGAAGTCTGGGCATCTCTGCTCAAGCTGCTGCCCCCGCGACCCGACCTCGGATAAGCGGGAGACAATGGATGGATGGATACTAAGTTACTGTTTAATGTTGTGGAAAAATATTTCCAAACTTATGTAAATGTCAGTAATAATTTAAATGGGTTTTTAATAAGTACATTTAGTGCTATGACCAAGCAAGTGAAATCTGTGAGTAGAACCTTAGGAATATCTGATTAGGAGTCACGGAAAAAATGAAGTAAATATCACTGCGATCTTACGGTAAGGGGACACACGCGTACCTGCACACACGCACGTGCTCGCCCGCCCTGCTGTCCTCCTTCACGTGCACGCGCCTGCGGGTGAAGCCTTCCGAGCAGCGCGGCGCTCTCACCTTGTGAAGATTACAAAGTCCGCTTATTATCACAGTTGGGCTCTGCTGATCACCACGAGTTTCACCTGCTGAGGTAATGCAGCGAGCCGCGCTTATCTGAGGTCACCTCGTTCACGATGAGAAGAAAGGGCCGATCAGCAGAGGGGGGGCTTTAATCTGAGCAGACGACAAGCAACCCACCGCCGCGGCTTTCCGTGTCAGAGCCGAGCTTAACGTCTCCCGGTGTGCGTCTGCTTTTCTCAGAATGTACGCCATTTAACAGCTCAACTCCACTGACAGACAGACAGACAGGCTGTGTTTATACAAATGGCTTCATGCACATCAAGCAAACACGCTGAAGTAAAATAATAAAAAACGATAAACATCCTTATGGAGTTCGATGAATGCTCCACACTCCACATCTCCATCTCCACTCTGGAGGCTTCGGTTCACACTGGGATGACGTTCTGTGCTCGCACTACGTGATGATTTTGATGGTGGTCTCTTTCTGCTGTCTGTATCGACACAAGTGTGGATTACCTTTCTTCAAACAGCAGGATGAACGTCAAGGTGAAAAGAAATAAACTTTACCTCGATGTGGTGTACAAAATGGGGCCAATTTAGTGGCGTTCATTACCAGATCTGCGGAGGCGAGCAGCTGATCTCTCTGTCTCACCCTTTTACTCCTCTCTCAGCCCCCTTAAGACCACCTAGTCAAGTGTATGAGACGTGTTACCGTTCGTGTCGGCGGCGCTGGTCCTGTTTTTGTGCTGCAGCAGTCCGGGAAGAAGATGAGCAGAAAGGGCGGCTAACATGAACAGCGGGGCTCTTCAGAGAGGGATTGGGGTGCTGGACGAGAAGAAGAAGAAATCCAAACCATCCACCCGCGTTTCCTTTATAGCTCCACCAACAAGCCACGACAAACCACGAGAGCCCAAACACGGACGATGGTCAGCGGCGCACAAACAATAAAGAAAGGCGCCGCTTCACGAGCACATCAGCCCACCTGGCAGCTCGCAGGTTTGTCCTTTTTAAAAAGACGCAGGTGGATGAAAATGAACGAGGCAAACCACTCGCGCTGTGTACGGTTATAATAATATTGATAATAATAATACATTTTGTTTATATAGCAGATCCGTCCTGCTCATTGTCCCATTTCAAATGAAATCCAGGAGGAAATCCATCAAAATTGGTTATAACATCCTTGGGTTATTTACATTTTTTGAGATTCTCAACAAGCCCAATAAACTCCCGTTTGTTTCTCTTTCAGCTCTTCAGTCGCCTTTACACTGGCAGTAATCCAAAACCAAAATCTCTGGCAATAAATGCGCGCACGCGTGTGTGTGTGTGTGTGTGGAAACGACCACTGGAGTGCCAGGAGTATCCCACGTAGATTTCACCCAAAGAAGCAAAGAGCCATCTGACCATTATCTTTTGTTTTAAGAGCGGCAGCTCACTGGCAAAGTGACAGACTGTCGTCGATGCAATCTTTGTAAGGCAACTTTATAAATAAATATATAGATACTCCTCAAATAAGTTAATACATTTTTTTTCTTTATCCCTTGGAGATTCCAATTAGATGCATGCTGATGAAATGAATATTTCTAAATCCACAATCAGGAACTGCCCGCCTTCCTGATTGCTGAAGCAGCTTAACCAAGTCCTTCTCATCAGTCTGTGGCTTAAAAAAAGAAGTTAGCTGACATTCAGTGACTGGCTGCCAGTTTCATAGCAGTTGTGTGACTGGTAAGTCGGGTATTCACAAACGGCATCGCCTGAAATTAAAATGAAATACTTGATGACAAGATGGCCTTTTTAGAGAAAAGTGTGGCCAATCTTTGAATAATGAGAACTGAATTTTTAAAAGAGACATATATGGAGCTCTTCTCTGGGAAAAAAAAGTCCCATAAATCAGTTTTACTGAATGATATGTCTCAAGTTAATTTGTATACAATCATCTGCATAAATAATTTTAATACTTTAAATTCTGCAAATTAAGGAGTTCATAATAAGTAATTAAATATTATAGGTAATGGCAAAGTAATTTTCCTCCGTTTTTGAATATGTAAATTGCAGTATAATAATAATAATAGTAATAATAATGATAAAATAATAATACTAATACTACTACTATCAATAATAATCCTACATATACGGTGAAGTAAAAATGCCAGTGAGCAAAGCTTTCTAATTTATCAATTTCATTTTAATACTGAAAAAAAAATATTCTAAACTAAAGTAAATTCAAGAACAAATATTTATCCCACCACATTTCCATGCTGACAAAGAAAAAAGAAAAATCCACGAAGTCTTCTCCTTCATTGTTTCTGCACAGAACTCCTTTCAGTAATCCATTTCGGACGGCTCTCCATTTTCAGCAGACCCTGCAAAGCGCCATGAAAGAAGCCGCTGCCGCCGCCGTCTCCTCATCCTTCCTCACCTGTCACGCCATCAGTCCCATCATAAAGGAGTCTCTCCCTCAGCACTGAGTGACCCTGCGCGCCGCCGCCTCTTCGAACTCCTCGACTGGCTCTCACTTTCCAAGAGAAGGGTCTTATATCGGAGGGGCGGCCGGTTAGCAAGGGCGGGTTTACACGTTTAGCTAAATGCCTCGCAGGCACCAATCACAAGCCGGGAATCGAATCGGAGAAATGCGACGTGACGCACGGGGTCTGTGGTGTGTATTACCGCGGGGGTCCGGAGGCTGCTGCTTGTTAAATTACACTTACAGATGTCTGTACCTGCATCATGACCTGCTGGTGCGGCCGAGACAGTGTGCTAGTTACTGTGGAGGGGGGCGCTTTCACCTCCTGACTTTATGGAGCATTTATTTAACTGTAGCCCAGAGTCACAAGAGAGGGTCTGAAAAGAGGGGCTGACATACAAATGAGATAGATAGATAGATGAGATAGATAGATAGATAGACTAGATAGATAGATATATAGATAGATAGATAGATAAATAGATAGATAGATAGATAGATAGATAGATAGATAGATAGATAGATACTACCGTACTTAATAGGGAAATATAAAAATAGCCAGGTGGATGGATGTGAAAGGCACTAAATAACATAATGGAAAACAATACATAAATAGATTGTGAAAGGAACTACATAATAGGTAGAGTGTAGTAGGCAATTTTTAATAGAGATTTATAAAGTTAACCAGGTAGGTGGATGAAATTGAAAGTCATGACATAACACAGACACAGAAATACACAGATGTGAAAGGCACTACATTTACTTTTATTTATCTGGCTGACGCTTTTTTATCCAAAGCAACTTACAACATTTCAGACACAATGGGTT
Organism: Erpetoichthys calabaricus; assembly: GCF_900747795.2. NCBI lineage: Eukaryota > Metazoa > Chordata > Cladistia > Polypteriformes > Polypteridae > Erpetoichthys > Erpetoichthys calabaricus. The sequence goes on along the minus strand of NC_041396.2, from coordinate 311,297,900 downwards.
ACATTTCTTTTGTTTTTCCATTTGAAGCACAGGTGGGTGAAGTGACTTGCTGAGGGTCACACAGTGTCAGTGGAAAATAAAAAGATAGCCAGGTAATTGGATGGGAATGACACACGTTACATAACATGCAGATAGATAGTCAGAAATAGACACATGTGAAAGGCACTATATAATAGACAGTGAAAGGTGCGATAGATAGATAGATAGATAGATAGATAGATAGATAGATAGATAGATAGATAGATAGATAGATAGATAGATAGATAGATAGATAGATAGATAGATAGATAGAATCTATCTATCTATCTATCTATCTATCTATCTATCTATCTATCTATCTATCTATCTATCTATCTATCTATCTGTCTGTCTGTCTGTCTGTCTGTCTGTCTGTCTGTCTGTCTGTCTGTCTATGTAGATCTCCAGAATTCCTTTCCCTCTTTTCCTTCTCTTTTCTTCTCAGACTGAGAGCCCCTCTCTTTGGTGGCTGAGGGTGTTTTGTATATTTTAAGACCCCAAAGTGAGTTTCTTTATCTCATCACAGCTCTGTACCTGCTGTCCACCTCCAACCATCCATTAAATGCATTCTCTGTTTGTCTTTTTCACGAGTGCAGCGTTTTCTTCTTTCAAAATCTTTTCTTCCAGAGTTAGTGACAGCCTTGCCATGTGTAAGGTGTAGAGGCATACAGTTTTTAACCATGCACATGACCGTGCTTGATGGCCTACGGGCTCTTTGAATATGTGAAGTAACACGTAAAGAAAACTTGTTTATTTAAGTATCATACTGTACGCTTAAGGCACACAGAAGAAGAAATTAAGAACCTTTAAGTATAGAAATAACTAAAGTTTTTCAAGAAAAGCTAAGTTTATAGAAGATACATTTTTCCTTTTTTTTGCCTTTTATTCTACGTGTATAACTATTTTCTTCTTTATTCTTGTGTGCATTATTTGCCTTTAACTTTTACTAAATATTTTTAAAACAAACTTTTGGACTGTGACACTAGTCAAGTCTACTTTAAAAAAAAAATAAAAATCTTTTCTTCCAGTTCAATCAATTAATCCTCTTCATCCCTTGTGGGACATAAGGCTTCAGTGAGCTCCCTCCATCTCCTGCGGTCCTTTGCAGCATGTTGTGCTTCTCCCCATGACAGGTTCATCTTCTGAAGCTCTTGTACCACGTTCTACGCCAGGTGTTTTTGGGTCTTCCAGTTTTTCTTTTTCCAGGTGGTGTCCATCTTATGGCAACTCTTGGGATGCGGTTTTGCTCCATCCTTAACACAGGTACAAGCCATCTTAAGTGTCTTAATGTAATGTCCTTGGTGATGTATTTACTGTTTGTTTTCTTATATAATTGTTGGTTTGGTATTTTGTTGGGCCAAAAGATCTGGCAGATTCGTCTGAGACATCTGTTGTAGAAGACCTCAATTCTCCTCATGTCTGTACTGACCACACGCCAACACTCTGAACCATACAGGAGGACAGCCTTTACGTTGCTGTTGTACAGGAGCATCTTTTTTTAGGCTGTATTGTTTAGACCTCCAGATGGAACAGAGTTGGGAAAAGGCGCCCTGAGCCTTGCCCAGCCTTGCTCTAATGTCTTTATGGACAGCGCTATCCTTGTTGATAAGGCTGCCAAGGTAGGTAAAGTCCTCCACAAACTTGAGTTGTGCTCCATTTACTTGGATGAGTGCTGTGGGGATGGAGTTTATGCACATCACTTGTGGTTTTGGAGGTGTTGATGTTAAGTCCGGCCTGTCTGGCATATTTATGAAAACTGTCAGTTTTCGATTGCATGTTGGAGTGGTTTGTTGGAAGAAGAGCAACGTCGTATGCAAAGTCCAGGTCTTCCAGTTGAGAAGACAGGGTCCATTGGATGCCTCTGGGTTTGTCTGCTATTGTATTGGTTGTGATCCAGTCTATTGCAAGTAGGAAGAGGATGGGAGAGATGATGCACCCTTGTCTCACTCCAGACTGTACAGGGAACCATTCAGTGAGAGTGTTGCACATAAGGACACTACACTCAAATTTTTCATAGAAGATTTTTATGATTGTAATTATCTTATTTGGGATTCCATAGTACTGGAGTATCTTCCAAAGAGCGTTACGATGGACACTATCAAATGCTTTCTTGAAATCAACAAAGTTGATGTACAGAGGTGTGTTCCATTCTAAGCACTGCTCTAAGATGTTTCACAATGCAAAGATCTGGTCTATACATCCTCTTCTTTTCCTAAAGCCTGCTTGTTCTTGTCTTAGCTTGGAGGCAATAGCTGGCTCCATTCTGTTAAGGAGGACTCTGCAGAACACTTTGCTTGGGAAGGACAGAAGGCTGATTCCTCTCCAGTTGTCACAGTTTTTGGTGTCGCCTTTCTTTGGGATTTTGACAATGAGGCCCTTAGACCAGTCTTCAGGGATAGTATCGCTGTTCCAGATGTTTAGGAAGAGATCGGTAAGGACTTTAATTGATGTTAAAATATCGGCCTTCAGCATTTCCGCATGGATTGCATCCAGGCCACATGCCTTGCCACTCTTTAGGGATAGAATGGCAGTTTTAACCTCGGAAAGGTCAGGGGGATTGATGTTGATATCCAGGATGTAGTCTGTTGTTGTGATGTTGGCAGGTTGTTCTGGCTCAGGGTGATTGAGCACTTCCTGGAAATGCTGTACCCATCTGGCTGCTTGCTCTCGCTCTGATGAGCAAATATTGCCGTTATTATCCCTAATGTGGGTACTTTGGTTTGTGTGATTTCCACAGAGACGTTTGGTGATCCTATATACAGACCCCAGATTCCCCAAGGCTGCGGCCTTCTCTGCTTCCTTTGACAGGCTTTCTGTAAAGGTCCTCTTACCTCTCCTTGCACACCTCTTCAATTCTTTGTTCTTGTTTTTATAGGACAGCTTGGCTTTTTCAATGAGTCGTTGGGACTTAAGACTCAATAGCTTTGCTTTTATTTGTTTTCCCTCCTCAATTTTCTGCCATGTCTTAGTGGATGTCCATTCTTTGACTCCTCTCTGTTTATAGCCTAAGACTTTTTCTGCTGTTTCAAAGTATATGTTTTTAAAGATGTTCCATTTGTGATTTACAGAGGGCTCTTCTGTTGCAAGGGTATCATCTAATGTGCTAAAACGGTTCCTCAGTTCCAGCACGAATTCCTTATTTTCCTTTGGATAATGGATCTTTACAATATCTAACACCTTGTGCCGTTGGCCTTGTGGTGTCGACCTCTTCAGCTTGAGCTTGATGGTGGCAATGAGCAGGTAGTGATAACTGTAGGCACCTGCACCTCGATATGCTCTCACTTCTTGTAATGACCTGCGCCACTTTCCATTGATTATAATGTGGTCAATCTGGTTGGTAGTTCATCCATTAGGTGACTTCCATGTGAGCTTATGGATGTTCTTGTGTGGAAAAATAGTTCCACCAATAACAAGGTTGTTGTTCAAACAGAAATCAACAAGGCGTTCGCCATTGTTGTTTCTAGTGCCATGCCCATATTCCCCCATTGCCCTCTGATAGTTGGAGTTCCCATTTTGGCATTCATGTCGCCAGTTATCAAGAGTATGTCATGTTGGGGTACCTTAGAGACCACCATTTGGAACTATTCATTCCAGTCCTCTTTGGCCTCCTCCTCCGCCTCATTTGTTGGTGAGTAGCACTGCAAGATGGTGAATTTGCAGAACTTGGAGTTGAGGTGCACTCTGATCAGCCTTTCACTTACTGGTTCCCATCTCCAGCAGGGTTTTAGCTTTCTCTTTGGAGATTATGATGGTTACTCCATGTGTATGTGTGCTCTCATGGCCTGAGTGGAGAATGATGGATCCATCTTGTAGAGCTTGGCGTTTGGAGCCCTTCCAATGACTTTTACTAATCCCCAGGATGTCCAGGTGGTATCTCTTCATTTCATTGAGGACTTGTGCTGTCTTGGAGGTCTCGAACACGGTTCGGACAGTCCATGCTCCCAGGCGGATCTTGGTCTTCGGCCCAAGCAGTCCCCCATTGCACCCCAGACTTCCTTTCAGCTTTCATCAGGGGTGGTCATACTGCCATAGTGGCGGAGAACTGTTATGGGCCTGCTGTCGATGGATTTGCTCTTTGTAGTTTCTGTAACGGTAACTATTTTACAGGGTGGCGTTGTTAGCGCCACGCCCAACCCCCAACCTGGAGGACCAGTGTGCTGTCTTTCATCTGGCTACTCGCCTAAGACCAGTCTGGTAAGGTTGGACCTACTAGGAGCCAAGGCTCCTCCCAGCATAGCTCTTAGGGTCTTTGAAGCACTCAAGCCTCTCCACCACGACAAGGTTACAGCAAAAGGAGAAGTTTTTTTTTCTTTCCAGTTGACTTGACCTTTTTTCCTGAACAGACCCTAATTGTGTTTGCCTTCTTCTTCTTCTTCTTCTTTGTTTTTTTGCAAGTCCTTCCCAGTTCTCTTATCTAAATGTGCTGCACCAACTCTCCATAAGGTTGTGTCTACAGAAGCATTAAAAAGGTTCCCTTCTGGGAGACACACGGAGATTCTTTGTGATGATTCCTGAGCTGCTCCAAAGGGATCATCAAGGATTTCCAGCACTTTTATTGCAGAAGATAAAACCAGCAGACCTGTGAGTGCCATCTCATCATCAAGTAAATACCGAGATTGATCCCAGCTCTTTTAATTATTAAATCAATTTATTATGTTCATATAAATAGTTAAATTGGGGGAACTCTGAACCTGGGGATTCAAGAATGAATTCCAAAGCCATTCTTAGCATTGACAGCCGATTATATTCAAAGCACATTTGTCTGTAATTTCAATGAACGCGGCCACCTCACATCAAGTAACCTTTGAGTTCCAGACTAGATAATCGTTAATTATGTTGTGGGTTTTCAAATTAAAGTCAATCCCACCATACTTTTCCTTCATTGTTCAAAAGCTGAAATAAATTGATAAGTAATAGAGCAAAAATCAGCATGTGACAAGAATATTTCACTATCATTCTGTCCTATGAAGGTAACACTCTGGAGATTAAAAGATAAAAACAATCAGTTACTGAGCCCACTGGCAGAACGCTGTGATGAACTGGAGATGAAGGAGACTCGACGTGGCTAATGGCTCTCATTAAAGACCTCATTCTGCTGTGTCCTCCTTTCATTGGGTGTAAAAATGCAGAGAGACACTCGGTAAGGAGAACAAGCCATTTAGGGAACACGAGATATGGAGAAGGGAGATTGAAATGAACAATGATCAGACTGTCCATCTTAAAACTAAACTGCCATATCACTTTAATTTAGTAGGAAAAAAGTCTGAATCAGCATAAGCCAACCTAATCCGGGGTGTTCACATGTAATGACTTACTTCATGAGGTAGAAGTATATAATGGATAAGAATATTTACATTCGTTATTTTAAAAATTCAAATATTTGCTTCAATTTAAATGTTGAAAGTTTAAATATTTACGGTTGTAATAGAAATTTGTCATTTTCACCCTCTAATGGAGGTCCGTAGATGGCCAGTTCCCTAGTAAAGGGTCAAGAAATCAAAAATGGTATCATACTCATAATCTCCAACCTTGAAATTGTCTAAATCCTATTTTATCAACCAGTGGACTGAATCACGTTTGCCACCGGTGGGTCAAAACTCTTTTAAATCGAAGTGGATAACAGGTTGTGATTGCTATTAATGCTCACACTTGAATCTTCAAGGGGGACCGCCCTTCCACTCTAACAATCACACTTTAACCTCCATGGAGGAGCCTGATGGTTGTTTTTGAGTCAGCAAGGAGAACTGCACCGTCCTGCTCTGATGATCACCCTTGAATATCCATGGTGGAACATGACGATTGCACTTGAATCACCAAAGGGGAAACCCCTCCGATCTGACAGTCACACTAGAATCTCCATGGTGGAATCTGGCGGTGGTTTCAGAATCACCAAGGGGATTGCCCTCCACTCTAATGACTGTGCTGGAATCTCCATGGTGGAATCCTGATGATCACACTTGAATCAAAAGATGGATCCCTCCTCTGTTCTGATGATTACGCTCGAATCACTAAAGGATACCTCATTGAGTCACAAAAAACATACATGGGAAAGCGTGGGGCACAACTCCAAAAAGGATGAGAAAAGCTGGTCTAAAAATGATAGATAGATAGATAGATAGATAGATAGATAGATAGATAGATAGATAGATAGATAGATAGATAGATAGATAGATAGATAGATAGATAGATAGATAGATAGATAGATACTTTATTAATACCAATATAATTAAACATAAGATTATTAACTAAATCATTCAGTTTCCAGTTCTGCTTTGATTATTGATTATTTATTACTAATTGATTCATTATTATTATTACAAGGTAGTGGATGCTGGACCCTACATGGGCACCATGAAGAATCATAAGAAACCTCAAATGGGCAGTGCCCAAGCTGGGCCCTCATGTACAAAATGTGGTTACGCTTAGAAACAGGAAAGTAGGGTGGAGTGGTGGCTCTGGAAGGTTTGCTGGTTCAAATCCAGTTACTGCCAGAAAGGACCCTACTCTGTTGGGCCCTTGAGCAAGGCCCATCACCTGAGAATTGCTCCATGGGTGTTGTACAATGACAAATCAAAAGAAATCAAAAACATTAAATTAAGCAAAAATTAGCATTTTAAGAAAATAAGATAGGTCAAGCAAATAGTTAACTAAACAATCAGTTGTTTTGCATTATATTTTAAGCTTACAGCAAAATTGCTAGTGTGGGAAAGAACAGATAAAGAAAGAACAGGATAAGAAGATTGAGAACACCTGTGTCCAAGGATAAGAAGCTAAAAGAACGATACCACAGAGAAAAGATGGCTCTGAGAGGCACGTACGAAGCCAGCTGAAATATTGAATCAGCAAAGACGGCAAGAAGGCATTGCTGCCAAGGTCGGGTGATGTAATGCAAGGAAAATGACAAAATATGTTCTAACATAAATAAGTTAGTAGAAAATTAGAAATACTAGCATTTAACCTAAGTACAGAAATTAAATGTAAACCAAACATGCCAAGCAGATCATTAAAATAAAGGCACGTGCCATAGTTCACTTTTTAAAAGCTTAAGCTCAGGCCACCATTGTAAAAAAGTTTGGAAGGCTTAGAAAAGGAAATGACGACAGGAAACCCATATATGGAATTAAGGCCTTGGCCAGTTAAAGAAATAAAAAAAAACAAACTAGAAGTGAACAGTAGACTGAAATACCAGGGGGTCAGCTGCAGGAAAGTGAGGAGATAATAAGGGTTCCCATGGGAACTCAAGGTATCGGCCGGACAGAAGTAGAGGGGAGTAAGAGGACATGAGCAAATGAGCTAATCTGAGCGAGGTCAGAGAAGATAGGAAATGACATAAGAAAAGCCCAAAGATGGTAAGAGGAAGCCATCTGCCCAGCCTTAGACCAATCCAAAAAAAGCAAAACAGAAACCAAGAGAGAAACAATGGACAGTAAAGCCAGGTGTAGAATGAGCTAATTGAGCAAGGACAAAGTGATAAGAAATGATATAAAAGTTTTGGGTTTGGAACTGTACAGGGTTCAACTCAATTTGGCCGTATTGGGTTGAGTCCTTGTTATTTTTATGCTTATTTTATTGCAATAAAACGGTAATTTCTGTTTGCCTATCCTGAGACTCCTAATAGCCTTTATTTCGGGTAAAAAGCCTTCTGGTGACGATTTTTTGGCCACGACAATCACTGCCAATTTTCCAGTTATCCATCTTCATTGGCTGATATCTCCTCCTGTTATTCCTTTGGAAATTTTTTTGAGCATTGATCCTCTACCATACTTAGAGCTGATGGATTCGAATGACCACATGGACTGTAGATCACATTTTTAAATATGCAGCCTATTGATAACATCCATATCTTGTGGCTTATCTTTCCTCCTGAGAAACATCGGTGTGCATGAGGCAGACCTCTCATCTGAAACACAATGATGTGGACTCTTGTCACAACCACTCCTAATATCTGCTTCTGCATGACATCATCCATAAACTTTTAGCTTAAGCTGAAACACTCCTACAACAATATCAGGTCTTGACTCTGGCCTCTGACCTGCACGAAATTTTTTGTAATCTCCTGCCATCGCAGATTACACATCATTGTAGGTAAAAGGTCAGATAGCCCATATCTACACACTAATGAAATCGTGTCCTAATGGTTTTGCATCATATACCTTAGACCTCCTTGGAATGTTGAAGGAAGTATATAAACCCTCCCCAGAGCTAATGGGTGTACTTGTGCAGTTGTGTTTAGGTGATCCATCAACCCATTGTACATTTCAATACTCAATCATGCTTGGGTTTGGCAACACAGTTCATTCGAATTCCTTCTGTCCTCACATAAGTATCAACACATTATTGTTGGCTCAGCCTCCCCACACTCAAAAACTAGTTGAAGGTATCGTCCCTTACTCCCAGCATTAACAGTAATACTGTGTTTATGTTACCTTGATCCTCAGATTTGTCACAGTTGTTCTTCATTGTCCTCCATGTAGAGCCTTTGGAGGTTCTAACCCTAATATTTGGTCTCCAACTCTGATACCTGTATGGAAATAGTAGTGAATATACCTTTACATCCAAGTTTGGATCAAGGAAACAAATCCTCTGGTTGTCCAAATTTGCATTACTGCATGTTAAAGAATAGATCAGGAGGTCCCGCTTCAGAGGTGTCTCTCTGTCTGGGTGCTTAAGCACGATGGCTACCTCATCTGTCCTTGCAGCATTATATCTCTGTGGTTCACTATTCCTGTCCAGTGCAATTGCTATTGTAACAGTGTTTGGTCAAGCAGCTGCTCTTCTGTGCATTCCTATTCAATTTCAAAGATTATTCTACAGGCTCATGTGAAAAGGTTAATTTCACTCATCAATCAACTTAACTAATTCATCAGTTTGGAATGGCATCTTGAATTTTCCACAGGACACATTCTCCTGTTGGTGATCTTGTCTGGATTGAGGATATACAGTTGAGCCTATTGCCTCTGCTCCTCATTTCCTGGGTGTAACACACCTGCCTGATGGTAACAGTCATCATTTATCTGGAATCAATAGGATCCTCTACCAGGAGATAATACTCACAGAAAGAACTATTAGGATACCTGCTGTTTTCCATGAAATTCACAGAATCTGCATCTTCACCTTTCTGGAACCAGAGGTAAGCCAAGTCTCCCTTCATTACAACACCTACTGTATATCCCTTTTCTAGTCTGCTCACACTCAATAAATCTTTAACCATAATATTTGCACTCACCACCCAGACTACCACTAAAATGCTCCCCTACACTCCCTACCTCATAATTTCAGTCAATCTCTTGAGCTGTAGTAAGATTTGGGGCTCCCCTGTCCCAACGCCTCCACGCCCTCTGATGCTGAACATCACACTCCAGTCTGGCTGTGGTTGTTTTTGGTGTCTCCTGGGCCCGCACTGCTGCAATGGCCTTGGTATTCTTATGAATTTACTTTCCATATTCCTCTGGGGTCCTCTGAGCATTGTGTGCATGGACATCCTTAATAATTTACACATCCATATCCTCAGGCAATTCATCATCCCTGCTCTGGTGCATCACATCTTGAATTCTTTTCTGCCAGACTTCCTTAGCTTCACGTGTCTCATCATATGTTTATGTATTTGATCTCTTTTACCCATGGAAGCTTATTGCTCTTCAGATACAGCTGCACGTTTTTGTCCATCTGGTAGTAAGTCTCTGTTTGACGTAACTAGTGTTAACATTTGCTGTGTATCATATATTGAAATGTGTTTTTCTAATTCAGGAAGCAAGAAAGTGCACTGCATTTGTTATTTTAACAGATGGTGCATCACGAACATTGGCACTACTTTTATGAATCCACACCAAATCTCTTATAACAGAGACATAGCAACCTGACAGACACGAAGATACACAGAAACATAAACACTTCAAACATCTCTGTTATATGCCATTTGGAACAACCATCTGTTGGAATGACAAATGTGACACATTGTATTACTACAACTGCTTCAGAAGCACCATATGCTAGAATGACAGAGACACGGACACACAGATACGCAGACACACAGACTCTTGTGCTTTTATTAAAGTGGATAAGATGATTTCTGTCCATGTGGCAGTTACTCTCTGTTGGATGTGTTCAGCATCCAGCTACCATTAAAAAAACCTTCACACAGATTTGAAACGGCAGACAGGACTCCTTTCTGCTCTCTGTGGGAGCAGCTCTACTGCAGCCACTCTAAGGAAGGAAGGCTGCTCGCATTATGAAGCCATTGGGAGCTTCATCCCCGCAATAGTCAAAACCGCCCGAGGCTTGTCGGGGATTGGAACTGGTGTGGTGCTGTCATACTCAGGGAGTAGCTATATCTGTGGCGATGTCACTCCTTTCAATGAGCGCATTATAAGACTCAGATTAAGGGACACTCTGGATGTCTTGTCTCTTGTCTCAGTGTCTCGGTGAGAGAGACATTCTGCTCGCAACTTCACTCTGTGGTTGATGGGTGTCCGTGAGGTGATACTCATGGTCATGGGTGACTTCGGTGCCATCACTGGCACTGACAGGGCAGCTATGAGGATTGTGTCGGTCCCCATTGGTGTGACAACTGTGGTGAAAGTGGCTTTGTGTTCCTTGATTTTGCAAAAGGTCAGTGGTTGCAGATCACTGGATACTGGTTCCAGCACCCTGAGCCACATCGTTGGACTTGGTACTTCAATACTGATGGTGCAGTGAAAGAGGTCAATCACATCCTCGTGGGCAGACACTGGTTGGTCCTACAGAACTGCAGGGTCTGCATAAGTGCTCAGTTTGTGAATCTGTGAACAAGTGGCACACCATCTGTGTTCTAGTGACCCATGTCCTGCTTACAGAGGAATTGAAGCATTAAGCACATCCAAATCTGATTCTCGGTGAGTCATAGTCAGGGCAGGTAATGGATGACACTGTAGTTGTGACCCGCTGGTCTGGCTACTTTGAGCAGTTGTTCAAAGCTGATCCTGCAGCTAGGACATTGGACATCTCTGAGTCCATGGTTCTTGAGGCTGATCCTCCAATTAGCTGTGAACCACCCAGTCTCACTGAGATTGCACAAGTAGTGAACCAGCTGAGAGTAGGGAAGGCTGCAGGGATCTGTGGTATCCGGGGTGAACTTCTCCAGGCTGGTGGTAAAGGCAGTCCACCTGGCATTGCAAGCAATCTTTGCATCCATTTGGGAGACTGGCATCATCCCAGCTGAATGGAAAATGGGCTTTGTTGTCCCTGTCTGGAAAGGGAAGGGTGATCACCTGGATTGTGGCATCTACAGGGGGATAACACTGCTCTCGGTGCCAGGTAAGGTCCTCCCTAGGGTCAGCCTTTATCAGATCCATGATCATTTGCTCACTTACCAGTGATCAGAGCAGTGTAGTTTCACACCTAAGAAGTCTATCATTGAATTCTAGCACTGTGGGTTCTCATCAAGTGCAAAACATGAATATCGGCAGAGTTTATTTGCAGCTGTTGACAATATTATTAATGCGTTCAGTTGAGTTGATCGAGTTGCCTTGTGGAAAATCCTGAGACTTTGCAGGATCCCCACAAAGTTGCTGGATGTCATGGCCAGTCTGTTCACTGGTACTGTGAATCCTCTGCAAAGTGAGGGCAGAACCTCTGCATTTTAACCAGTTGATTCTGGAGTTTGTCAGGGGTATGTTCTACTTTGTTCAATACTTGCATGGACTGGGTGTTAGGCAGGGTCATGGGGTGCAGTGGCTGTGGGGCATCTGTTGGTGAAGAAAGATTAACTTATCTTGACTTTGCTGTGATCTTTGCATAATGAATTAAGGCTCTGATCAGGACTCTAGAAGACTGAGTGTCTGGGCTTGCAAGTGTCCTGGATAAAAACCAAAGATCCAGGCCTTTATTGACCTCTTGGGCACAGCCGTCAGCAGTGTGTCTGTCTGCGGAGGGTGTGGACCTCATCGAGTACCTCAGCAGTGACATTCATGTCTCTCGTGACTTTTCCTATGAAGTCAGTAGACAAATTGGGAGAGCATGGGGGGTCATGAGGTCACTGGAAAGGGGTGTGTGGTGCTCCCGATATATGTGCAAAACGACGAAGGTCCAAGTCTTTAGAGTCCTGGTGCTTCCTGTCTTGCTATATGGTTGTGAGACATGGACGCTATCTAGTGACCTGAGATGACAACTGGACTCCTTCGGTACTGTGTCTCTTCAGAGAATCCTTGGGTAACGCTGGCTTGATTTTGTGTCAAACAAGCAGCTTCTTACAGAGTCCAAAATGAGACACATTACCTGCTTTGTGAGGGATCATCAGTTACAGCACTACAGCCATGTGGTGTGATTCCCCAAGGGTTACCATTGCTGATGACCCAAGTGGTTGGACCAGGCCAAGGGGACACCCATGTAACACCTGGCTGGACCACGTGTCTGCCTGGGGGGTTGCCAACCGGGATCCTGAGCTGTTTCATTGTGTGGTGAGAGTGGCAATGCACTGTAGCAGTGAATGCTCCCTAACCTGACCTGACCTTATGCCATTATCTTTTAACAAAACGCGAAATGGAAGGAGTTATTTATATTGATTTGCATATTCAAAGAGGTGAAATTCTGGGGGGAGTCAGGGTGGGACTGTAGGCGCGTGCATGTGTGTTATAATTCATGTTGATTAGGATTTGTAAATGAAAAGTGATTATATATATACAGTGATCCCTCGCTATATCGCGCTTCGACTTTCGCGGCTTCACTCCATCGTGGATTTTATATGTAAGCATATCTAAATATATATCACGTATTTTTCGGTAGTTCACGGATTTCTGTGGACAATGGGTCTTTTAATTTATGGTACATGCTTCCTTGGTTGGTTTGCCCAGTTGATTTCATACAAGGGACGCTATTGGCGGAAGGCTGAGAAGCTACCCAATCAGAGCATGTATTATGTATTAAATAAAACTCCTCAATGATATACTATATGCTTCCCGCGTGGTGCTTCGCATACTTAAAAGTCAAACAGCACCTATTGATTTTTGATTGTTTGCTTTTCTCTCTCTCTCTCTGACATTCTCTACTCCTGACGGAGAGGGTGTGAGCAGAGGGGCTGTTCGCACAATGGCCTAGAGGATACGGACGCTCCTGTAAAAAATGCTCAAAGACTACCTTCACATTGCTCCCTTCCTTATGGCTGCTTTGTCCGGCGGTGCTTCGCATACTTAAAAGCCAAACAGCATCTATTGAATTTTGATTGTTTGCTTTTCTCTCTCTCTGTCTCTATCTCTCTCTGACATTATCTGCTCCTGACGGGCACTCCTTTGAAGAGGAAGATATGTTTGCATTCTTTTAATTGAGAGACGGAACTGTCACCTCTGTCTTGTCATGGAGCACAGTTTAAACTTTTGAAAAAGAGACAAATGTTTGTTTGCAGTGTTTAAAAGTCCCTGTCTCTACAAGGGTGTTATCTCATGTCTAGAGGGCTCTAATAATGTTAAAAAATGTATTTAGAAGGTCGTAAACAGGTTTTCTATGTTCTAACTGCAAAAATATTTGATTTATAAATAAAGAATCCTACTTTGCGGAAATTCATTTATCGCGGTAGAGTCTGGAACCTATTAACCGCGATAAACGACGGTTGACTGTATATATATATATATATATATATATATATATATATATATATATATATTGTCACACAAATGCAAGTAGGCGGCAGGTAAAGGGCTTAGAGAATAGTACTGACTCATCCGACCAGGGGGTTTCGGAGTGCACTAACTTTTTTTCTGAGTTCTCTGCAGACCTTTCCCGGGAATTCTCGCCAAGTTCCGGTGCCTCTACTCTGAACACGTCCCCTCCTGTCCCAGCCCTAAGGAAAACATTACTAACTGTCTCAGCCCCGAGGACGACATCACTTCCCCAAGACTCCCTATAAAACCTCACTCCCCTCTGCAGGAGGGCAGTTCTGTTTTGGATTCTGATCTGTGCACACCAATGCTATCCCTTGTTTTTTCTATTTTGCAGCCAGGTTACACCATATATGGGTGGCCGCCCCAAACCTTGCTATGGCTCTTGTTTGAGTTTGTGACAACATATATATCTCTCTATTATAAAAAAAAACTTGTGACGAGACAAGACTTTTTCCCGGGGATGAGACATGATCTTTTGAAGAGAGACAGAGAGGCAGAGACACTTTCACTTCCCATGAGACGGACAAGTCACATCATACTTACAACCTTCACGCGCAAGTCCCATGATACACAGACAGTGCAGGTTAGAGATAATGGAAGTAGGAAAATTTGAAAGTCTCAAAAATTGAGAGTGAAGATCGCATTAGTGCAAACAATCTGACAATATAACTCGGGGAAATAACAGAATAGCAAATAGAGATCGAATATTCAGGTGCTGTACAGGCTTTTAAACGTTCGAAGCTCTGCGTGAAATGCAGATCATGCAGCATGCAGCAGCAGCGAGCCAACAACTTCTCGAGCAAAGAGGAGGCGAAAAAATACTGTGACGCTAATACACTATAGTACAGATAGATACCGGGGTAAGACTCTCAATAAGTTTCAGGTATGAACTGCAATGAGCAATATACCAGCGAGTTTACAATGGAAAAAAAAGAAAAACATTTTTTACTTTAACAAGGTTTTTGGACTTACCCTCAGGTCGTTTGTTTCGTTGTTTTTTTTTTCGGATGTTCCACTGTTTGTTTTGGGTGCAAACCACGTAACATACCACATTTACTGACCGGTGTTTTAAAGGTGGCGTCAAAGCTAAATGCAGTCACGGGTGCCTGGGAAGGTCAAAAGACAGCTATAGGAGGAGTCCAAGTTGGATTAGTAATGTACGTGTACCGTAATGTTTCCATTTGTATCTTAGTAACCTCAAGGTTAAGTATAAATGTTTTTGTTGTTTTGTTGTTTATTGTTTTATTATGTATATTTTGTTGTCGGATATTTTGATCTATACTTGAAGTGTAGGATTTCCCTGGCAGGCCTGAAATGGTATCTCCCTATGTTTAGGCAAGCCGACCCTGGTAATGGAAAAGGCTTTATAAGTACAGCTGACAGTTGTGGCCACAATAGGGGGAACGATCGTTCGGAGAGAATTAAGAAGGGTTAGGTAGTGCCAGACTTAATAGGTGCCTGGTGCTTGAGCTGCTGGTTGATGTAAAGGAGTGGGTTAGGCTCCTGAAGACCAAAAACGGCTCCTGAGAATTTTTTTGTGGAGTTGTACTTTTGACCTGGAATGAAACAGAGTCTAGTTTGTTTTATTTTAAGGCTACTGATGCCCTTACATGGACTGGAATTGACTGTATATATATTAGGGTAAGAGCCTCTGTGTTTTCCAATTTTTATTTTATGTCTTTCCTTTTTTTTCTTCATAATTAGATTTGTCTTGTCACAGGATTATTTATACTTTTTTTGTGCATCCTTTTACATCAGCAACTGTTTTTTTTTCTCCCACTCTATCGTGGAATAATACATTTTTTTTTTAACATCTGCCTCTCTCGTGCCTCTCTTATAACCTTCTCAGTTCTGGTCGGTCCCAAACTACTAGCAGGCCATCTGCTTTAGTAGAAGGCTTGTGACATTTTTAGTGGCAGCGGTGGGATTGACTGGGGGACTTGGAAGATCTTAGAGAGAGCAGAGATGGCACCCAAAAAGTTTTCCGCATCCATTCCAGCTTCATTGTCGGGTGAAGAACCAAAGACACAGTCCCCAGAGTCATCGGAAGCAACGTCTAAAGAGGCACAGAAATTGGAAAGAATGTTCCAGCAGTTTCTACAAGCACAGGAGCACAAGGAGAAACAACAAGAGCTGAGGTGGAAGTCATTGCAGCATCAGTTTACGTTACTGCAGGCTGAGGTACAGCGAGGATGCAAGGGAAGTCCTTCAAAAAACCCTGGAGTGGTTCGTTCACCACCTGTAAGTCCCAATCTAATGTACACGGAGGGTGCGGAGGCTAACACCAGTAACTCTGCTGCAGGATCTACCAGGTGGGTGGAAGGTCCAAAGCTACTCCCCTATAAGGAAGAGGAGGATGTAGAGATATTCCTTGCCACTTTTGAAAGAATGGCTGTTGCTTTGTCATGGCCTAAAACTGAATGGGCAATAAGATTAGTGCCCCTATTAATGGTTCAAGCTCCAGCACATTTGTTGGCACAAAATAAAAATGAGAATCTGAGAACATAATAAATGTGACAAACGTGAGGAGACCATTCAGTCCATTAGCGAATGGCTAAGCTATCCCAGTGTCTCCTTTAGATCATGGCTCACCTTGCAGAGCAACTTTGTCATCGCATCTTACTAGAAAAGGCGATGGAAAAAGAAAAGGAGGATGCAACATCGACAAGCTTCTGTTCCAAGACAGCCGCTTTCCCCAGGAAAGTAAACCGAGTCAGCATCAGGTGTCCTTTCAATGTAATAGGAACCACAGCATAGACAGAAGTGTGCGCATTGTAACAGGTACACACGTCTTAAATGTAGGAGTGGTGGCTCTGAGGCTAGGGATCTGCGCTGGCAATCAGAAGGTTGCTGGTTCGAATCCCATAAATGCTAAAAGGGACTCTGCTCTGCTGGGGCCTTGCGCAAGGCCCTTAACTTGCAATTGCTGAGCGCTTTGAGTAGTGAGAAAAGTGCTATATAAATGCAAAGAAAAAGACTTATTAGGAAGGATGTGTCCTTGCGTGTGTGTGAACTGTGAGCATTTGAATTTTAATGATTGCATATAGCCTACGGTGGGTTGGCGCCCTTCCCAGGGGTTTATTTCCTGCCTTGTGCCCTGTGTTGGCTGGGATTGGCTCCAGCAGAACCCCGTGACCCTGTAGTTAGGATATACTGGGTTTGATAATGGATGGATGGATGGATTGCATATAGCGCTGAACTGACCTCTCTGTACTATTCTTGCCTCTGCATGTCCTGGAGTACAAAAGAAACAGCAACATGTGGGGACTGGCAAGATCGGGGATAAAAAAACACGTGGTCACTGATTACAACCACAAGATGTTATGCGAATGAATATGAATAATATGAATAATGTTGCATCCATGCCACAATGTTTTCCGAAATGTACTATACAGGTCATAAAATGAATAATTCCAAATATCATAGATACCTATGTCTCTGTTTTTTTTTTTTGTTTTTATTAGACATCATAGACCATAAGGTGCATACTAATTCAGCGTGAGCAGGAACACTCAATAAAAGTGAATAAAAAAAAAATCAAGTGACGGTGAGATACGAAGAAGGCAGATTCACCAGCGTTTGTGTGTCAGCTTTTATTCATCTAGATCAGAGAATGTCCAGTTCCATTGCCTCAAAACGCCACTCACATCTATCGTGACTGAGAGAATAAAAGTAAAAAAAAATCACTTTTACAAGTCCTATTAATGTACACCGTGTGTTACGCAAACCAAATGTATGTGTACTGTATAATATTAACAATAAGAGCAGCTCACTACTGAAAACAGCAAATATAGGAGTGAGTCGGGATCGAACCGGGGACTCTTGATTACAAGTCAACAAATCTTACTGCTACGCCACGGAAGCTGTTTTGTCATCCTTGAACCTTTCGTGAAAGTGTTTCTTTGATCTTTGGAATTCAGGCTTCATACATTTTATAGTTTATGCCTACATTTTGTGATTCACTACTAAAATATGAAAAGCGTTTCTGTTTTAACAATGTGTTTACACAGATTATTGTAGAAATGGAACACACATGAAATGCATGTGTTCCAAATAACAATCTGTTATTTCCATTCTAAAACTCCCGCACTTCACTGCTAGATAATCAATCAAGGCATGAGCTGAGAGAACTTTGTGCACGTTCTAAGTCAGTGGGGGGATGGAATAGCAGGCTGCTTGCTGCTTGTCTTTATTCGCACATTTAGAGGACAAAAGACGCTGTCGGAGAGGTGCGAACGGATTTAAGGTGGGCCGGATCTACGAGTTTTTTCGTAGGCTCTGGTGATTCTAGTGTTAAAGGTTTTCCAGGATTCTGCTTCAACTCCATGTCACGGAAGTTTGTTTCAGAGTCCCACAACTCTTTGTGCACTTGGCCTTAATCATTTTGTGTGTCCTTGAGCACATGGTCCCCCTTAAACTGAACAAATTTAGTGATTTTGAACGACCTGGATTAGGTCTCCACATTGTTTTCCCTGCTCAGAATAAGTGACAAGTGTAAGTCTCTGAGTCTGTCACAATCTGTCACAGAACGACATGTCCTTCAGTCCCATGATGCTCCTGGCTCCTCTCCTCTGCAGAGCTTCAAGTGCTGCTATGTCTTTTTTGTAGTGTGCTGCCCTAGAACTGCACACGTTTCTCCAGATGCCGTCTCACTAGTAAGTTATACAGTCCAACCATAACATCCCTCGATCGATACTCAAAAGTTTTATGATAAAACATAATATTTTATTTGCTTTTTTAATTGCTTCTGTACATTGCTTAACTCTTTTAGGGCGGATGTCGACTTTTGTCGACAGGAGGGGTTGAGGGCGAATGTCGACAAAAGTCGACATAGAGGGATAGAGGGCGACAATCAGCTGTTAATGGCGACAAAACTCACTGTCACGTCGCAGGCATTCCCTCTGTGCTTGGAGGAATGCTAGACTCGTTGACTCGGCAACTAATCCTTGCGTGTGCGTGAGTTGCGAAATGTAAACAAAGGCAAGATGGCATCGACATGTCACAAGGGAGCGAAGCGAGTGCAGAAAAGAAAACACTCGGCAGACCATGTTTTGCGCATTATCGCGGAGTCGGACTCTGATTTTTCAGAATTGGATTTTATTGACAGCGATCAGGAGATCGAACAAGAGAGTGAGAAGCCGGCATCAGCTGATCGGACACCAGCCGATGCCACGCCAGCTGATCCGCTGCCAGCTGAACAATTCGTGCAGCCGATGCATCTACGGCAAAGTTCGCGTGGGAGGAATACAGAGACATTGATTCGTGGGCTACCAGACTTCACAAGACGGCATGGCTTGCTGTTGGACACGACAGATCACCAGCTGCTGAACTACTTCAGGCTGCTCTCTCCTGATGCTGCTTTTCAGCTACTGTCAGATGAGACAAACAGGTAGGCAGAGAAATTTTTTGAATCGCGGGCTGCGCTTGCATCGCATTCTCATTTTTCAAAGTGGAAACCCACAACAAAAGACAAGATGAAGCGCGCTGTGGCATTACAAATAGAGATGGGACAGAACTGGTGATATAACTTCAGAGAGCATTGGTCCAAACGTGCTTTGTCCCCTGGTGGCTTTGGACAGGTTATGCCGCGTGATGATAGGTACATGCTGCTGCAAAGTTTTATTCAGAAAACTTGGTGGCAGTGGCATGGCACGATGGCAAACGGGTGACTTGTCTCTCTACAGTAAACACTAACAATATATGTGAGAAAGTACAGCAACAGACAATTGAAAAGTAGGCACCAAAGCAACACATATTGTAAGCAGTGCAATGTGGCAATGACTGAAATTGGCTGCTTTGAGCGAGATCAGGCTTTGCAGGACTTTGCTGTGTAAAATGTATGTGATATGTATGTGAAATCATAGAGTATGCAGGCTCATACAACATGCAAGACAGTAACATTTGTCAAAAGTAAATATTTTTTGTTGATTTCAATTGCTTTGTGTTTTTTTTTTTAAAAAAGTTAGTTTTTGGAAAAATATTCAGCCCTGGGCGAAAAGAAACAAAAAAAAATTAGCCCTAAAAGAGTTAAGCAAGGAAAATGTGTCAAAAGTGAGTTGCTGTCTGTGGACCCTGTCCATATTACAGCGTGGTCTTATAAACCCCGTCCTCGTGTCCCCTAATATCCTCTGAAACCTGACCAAATAGAGGACATAAGTCCTGTGATAACACCCCTAATTAAGAAAGAATTATAATTTCATATACAAGTCGCTGCAACACCCCATCTTCCCTGTTCAGAAAGCACAGACAGGCACATGGAGGTTTATACAAGATTTACAAGCAATTAATGCCTGTGTTATTCTGTGGTTGCCAGAAGCCTCCGATCCATCCACAATTTCTGGAGGAAATGCAAATTAATAATTCATTCGAAGAATGTAGAGACAACCAGACATTCAAATGTTTCTCATTTACTGTTCTGTGTTTCATTTTGGTTCATTCATGTGAATATTGGAAGATTTCACCAACAGAATCTCACAATTTTTACCTTTCACTGAAAAATAGGGAGGACTACAGCAGAGGATTGACAATGTGAGTATGTGTGCATGTGTGTGAGTATGTGTGTGTGTGTGTGTGTGTGTGTGCGTGTGTCTGTGTGTGAGTGAGTGTGAGTGTGTCTGTCTGTGTTCACCCTACGATGGAGTGCCATCCTCTGCAGTGATTGTTCCCACCTTGTGCCCAATGCTTGCTGTCCCTAACTACCCTGTGACCCTGTTCTGGATAAGCAGTTTAAGAAGATGGACGGATGAATGTTGTTTAGTGAATCTCAGTATAAAGAACAAAAACTGTGTGACTAACAACATTAAAATGAGCAGTGAAGGTGAGGGTCTGCAGCAGCCTTCTCTCACTGACCACCATCACAAACAAGTGGTAAAGAAGGCCAACTTGATTCTGTCACACAGCAGCCATCCCCAGTCTCCAAAGTGTCACTTGTGTCCATCAAGCTACTGATTTAGGGTCTCAAGGGTGAAGACCCCCCAGACTGAAGTCCTCTTTAATATCAGAGGTATCAGCCTTCTGAATTCTTGTAGCTGCAGGAGTCCTGTGGAGTTCTGAATTATTATTGTGTGCTCTTCATTATTGTGGTGGACTGGTGGCTGTGAGTCTAGTGATCTGCAAATCCCATAAACCCCAGAGGTGACACAACTCTGCTGGACCCCTGAGTAAGGCCCTTTAACCTGCAATTTCTCTGTCCTGGGTATAACGTTAACCTGCATCCTGCACTGCAAGCAGGTCCTCAGGGGTTGGTGGCAGGATTGGCACTCCAGCCACCGTAAAAACTGTTCAGTGTGGTGCTGAGGTGTCACCCGTTCCACGGCTGCACTCAGATCCCAATCCAGGTGGTTCATCGAGTGGTGGGTGAAGCAATACACTGTAATCAGCACACTCTCTATTCATTATTATTGTTCAAGAATCGTTATTCTGATTTGTAGAAGTCTTATGGTGTGTGTGCTGATTACAACAATGGCTGTCATGTGTGGTCTCTTTTATTATTTTCTTGTCCCTATTTAACAATGTCCTACGTGTCACACATTCCTGCTGCTCACAAATTTCTCTCTGGGATAATAAAAGTCTTCTGTCATCCTGAAGAGTAAAAGCCACAAATGCAAAGAGAGAACATGGAGATTCAACACCGGCAGTGACCAGGCGAAGGACTGGAACAAGAACATTAAATCAAAAGGGCAGAATGTGCGGACCACCACATCATAATACCTCCTGAATAAACACACAAGGGGGTCTGAAATGAGGGGGCAACTCTTAAAGTGGAACAAGTAAAGCATCAGCTGAGCAGAGCAGAAATAAAGGAGCTGAGAGTCCGTCAGGAATCGTCTTATACAGTGCAGACCATAATACCTTAACACACAATTTATGGGTCACGTTTACCGGTGTACTCATACCTCAGATGAACAAATAAAGAAATAAACTCAGTTTTCAACAAAAAACATTTTTTTATTTGTACATAATGACAATTACATAACAACAGTGAATCTTACATCCAACTATTGTAAAGTCCTGAAAAGGAATTTTCTTAATAAAAAAGACACTAAAACAACAACTTGAACTGCATTAAAAAATTCACCAAAAAATTGTCTTGCTGTTTATTTTGTGTTAAATTTGTACAAAAATACTTTACTGCTGCAACCCTACTAGATGGGATAATAAGGAGGATTATAAAAATGATTCAAAATCATTCAAGATTGCTTTGAAAAACAAGAAAAAAGTTTCTAAAAATTACAAAAGATATTTTTAAACAATAACAACAGACAGAGAGTTCTTCAGATCCAAATGTAATTCCTTTATTAAAGGTTTAAATTTCACTGTTTTTATAGAATTGAGCACAATGCTGTTCTCTGAAGTATTAATTGTGTTCTCTATGAGGTGAGCAGCTGCGGCTAATGAGACTTCACAAATATTAACAAATGTCAGTCTAAAGGAGCAAATCCTACGTCTAATTGTGGACATCAAACCTCATTTGATCTTCTCAGTCATCCATTTCAGTTCCTCACAGTCACCTCAGTGTCATTTAGTGAGCCAGAAGTGTGAGGAGTGAAGGCCGACTGCTCCGTCTGCACTCGTCTATCATCTGCTGCCTTATTGAGGAGGAGTGCAGATTAAAGTGCAGAAATAGAAACATTAGGTTTAAGATTAAAATTAAACATTTAGTTTGATACAAAACTAAAATGATAAAGCAGTAAGTATTCTGTAGGATTTGATTATTAAACAAACACCCATCAGGCTGACCAAAGTCGTGCAATTTTCAGAAAAATGTATTCAAATACAGCATAATAAAGCATAAAGAATCAAGCAGAGGATGTCTGGGGGAAGAGAGACAAGGTAGTGAGAGCAAAGGACAGCTGCGGTGCGGAGTTTTAAATGTTCAAATTCCCATGCGAGATGCAGAGCACATGACACGGCAACAGCAGGCTCGGCAGCTGATGCAGCAAAGAGGAGATGAAAAACTGTTTCCCATTGAATCACTGTTAAATAGGGGGTTTCAGAGGAGTAGCCACGTTCAGCGTGTTCACAATATGCGCTTTCTCATCAATTGAACTGAAATCAATTCCTTTATTGTTATTGTATGATACAATGATATTCAATATGCAAATCCTTAATTAATTTATTTTCCTCTAAAGTGATAAAATAAAAGTAATAATATGATAAAAAACAATGAAAAATATACAATATGAAAGCATGAATATGAAAGTTCAATATACATGTACATATTGTGCAGATAGTGCAAATGGTTCCTAAAGTGGCTCAGGTTGTGTAATATTACAGCTGTAGTGCAGCTTTACAGTGAGGTGATTGTAATTCTAAGTACCAACAGTTCTACCAGGAGCACTTGATGGACTGATTGAGTGCATTTGTAGCTCATGGGATTAAACTGTTTCTGAACCTCAAGGTCCGTGCAGGGAAAGCTCTGAAGTGTTTGCTGGATGGGCGAAGTTCAAATAGACTGTGTGCATGACTGACTGAAATCCAGGCAGATTCTGCTGGCTTTCCTGAGGCAGCGTGTCCTTTAAATGTCTTGCAGAGATGGAAGGTGCATCCCGACAAACCTCTGCACTCTCGACACAACCTGCCATAGAGCTTTCCGATCAGCTGCTGTATAGATGTAATACCACACTCAGATATAATGGTTTAAAATACTCTGAGTGGTGCACTAAGAGTAACAGTGCTAAAGCAGATACTGTATGGTATTTGGAATAGTTTGGTCATTCCGTGGACCATTATATTGTTAGAGGTTCATTACAATCAGATGCCTTAAACTAATAAACAATATGCAGTTAATTTCAGTGTATTTTTAAAGCCGCATCAGGGATGTGAATCTAAAAAAATGGGAAACCACACAAGAACAGCAGCACTGCTTTGACGCTCGGTGCCTGCAGTTCACAAAACTGAACAGCCTTCAAAGCAATACAGCAAATATGAAATTATCATATTGTTAAGAAATATGTCCAAGTACTGCACTGCTAATATGAAAAATAATTTAAAATATGTAAGCATAGAAAATTAATTTTGCATTTTTTATTTTCTTTACCATTTACAATAAATTGAGCACTGAAGAAGCTGGGCTAAATATTTTACACGTCAGGATGATTTTAAGTGCTTTTTGGAACCAGGAATAAAGAAAAGCGTAAAGAATTGGATTAATACCAAAGCTCACTTCACTTAGCAACACAAACACATTCTTGATGATGCATATGATTAGGCTGACACTACCAGTATAAAAATTGCATATATCACCAGGCAGCAAGCAGATCATAAAAGCCCCCACGACTACTCCTAATGTTTTTGCGGCTTTTCTTTCAGACGGTTTTGATATTTTGTTGTCACTCACCTCCATAGTTTGCCTCTTCTCTATCATACAGTTGATGGCTTTTGAATGGCTTCTTGCAACTACAAATATTCTGATATAAAAACCAATCATTAGTGAATAAGGAATAAAAAAAGTTATGAGTAAAAAAAAAAAGATCATTTCAGTATAAGTGAATACTCCACAAGTTCCTTCACATCGCTCAACGTCAATATGACTAAAACAAAAAGCTACGACTGTAATTAAAAGTACAAGCAGCCACACTACAGCAATGCTGACCTTTACAACATTCAAAGTTATTTTTGAGCTGTAAAAGAAAGGATGGCAGACAGCAATGTAGCGATCAATCGATATTAAAACCACATTATATATCACAGATATGCCAAGAATATTTGCAAGTACCTGATACAAAAAACAATAAAGAACTCCAAAGTACCAGCAAGTTTCAATCAGGCCAATCAAAGAAAAGGGCATCACAAAGAAACCTGCTAAGAAATCGGCCACTGCAAGTGAAAGGATCAGAAGATTAGTCGGCGTGTGCAGCTGAACAAAATGAGAAATAGAAATGATGACAAGAAGATTTCCAAAGACTGTCGATAAAAGCAAAAGACACGAGAAAGTGTAATAAAGTCCATAAATGTCAGTTTCATAAATCAGTTTAAGACAAGATGTATTGCTGTGAGGATAACAACGGCCAAGTTTCAGTCCATTCCACTCCATGTCTGTCCCCTGACTGAGCCGTCCTGCCTGCTCACTGAGATATTTATACACTGAGGCCCTGCGACTGCCAGATTCTCTCTGCTGACGTAATTCACATGAGGCGTCTCTCTGCTGTGTGTGCTTCACAAATTCTCTCAGGATGTTTGTTTGTTCATTTCAGTTCTTACTCACTAATGAGTTCATCAAATCACAGATGTCTTCATTATATTTGTTTATCAGGAGCCGCTCAGGGCTGCGGTGGTCTCTCCTCACAGCTCCACAGTGGTCCAGCTGCTGGCTCTCTGCAGTTTCCTTCTTCTCCTCTGTCTGCTGTTTTTGTTTTTTTGTTCTCAGTCACTTTGACTTTCTTTCCTCATCACAGCGAGCAGCACATTAAATCAGCAGGTTCAGATGAGCTGAGGTTGTGCCCAGTGGTGGTCTGACACTCCATGCTGTCCTGTGCTGCTCAGAGCCCCTCTGACACCTGTGAGCTGACCCTGCATGGAGTGTGCAGGACCACCCTGTGCTCATGAGAGGACCACACACACACACACACACACAGACACACACATACAGAGTACAGTAACAGCTGTGTGATTTTGTCTTTTCCAGACCCTCACATTAAATTCCAAACAGAATTCCTTAGTTCTTTAATCCTTACACTGGCTCCCGGTTAAGTTTAGGGCAGATTTCAAAATCCTCCTTTCAACATATAAAGCATTAAATGGCCGAGGTCCGGCTTACTTGTCTGAACCTATCATGACTTACAAACCAGAGCGCACATTAAGATCTCAAGATGCTGGTCTGCTTAGGATTCCAGGGATTAATAAAATAACAGCGGAAGGTCAAGCTTTTAGTTACAGGGCCCCTAAACTGTGGAATGGTCTGCCTGCTACTATAAGAGATGCCCCTTCAGTCTCAGCTTTTAAATACCAGCTGAAGACTCACTACTTCAGTTTAGCACACCCTGACTAGAGCTGCTGATTAACTGTACAGACTGCATCTCTGTTGTTAGTCATTAGCACTGAAACATAAGTAACATGATAGTTAGAATTGGATACTAACCCTCACCTATTCTGTTTCTGTTCTCGGTACTCAAATGTGGCGCTTGGTCCCACCTGCCAAGCTGTTTTGCCTGCCTAAGATAAAGTCATCCCAGATGGAGGATCGCAGGAATCGTGGGAAAGAGGGATCCTTTCATCGGATTGGCTGGCCCAGCACCGTTTCAGCTGTGGAATGGCCAAATGGGGGAGGCAGCTTGATGGATGAGGTCTCCAGGACTTTAAACACATCCAAATCATATTATGTGATATCATCTACTGTTAAATTCTGCTACGTACTTCTAAAATTTTTACTTGTATACTGTATTGAGGATTTGTTCTGTGTATTGTATTGTATTGTATTGACCCCCTTCTTTTTGACACCCACTGCACGCCCAACCTACCTGGAAAGGGGTCTCTCTTTGAACTGCCTTTCCCAAGGTTTCTTCCATTTTTTCTTGTCTTCTTAGAGAGTCAAGGCTGGGGGGCTGTCAAGAGGCAGTGCCTGTTAAAGCCCATAGTGGCACTTCTTTTGTGATTTTGGGCTATACAAAAATAAACTGTATTGTATTGTATTGTATTCCGTCCTGGGTATAACGTTAATCTGCATCCAGCCCTACATGTCTGCCTTCCAACGTGCAGGGAATCACTTGGGGGTTGGTGGCAGAATTGGCACTCCAGCCACAATAAAAAAACTCACACTGGTTCCATTCCATCTAGTGTGGTGCTGAGGTGTCACCCATTGTATGGCTGCACTCGTGTCCTAATCTGGGATCCTGAGTTGGTTTGTCATGTGGTGGGTGCGGCAATGCAATGTATCAGTGTGTGCTCCTAAACTCTTCTCTCTCTTCTCCATGTTGCTCTCTGTCAGTCTGATGTTGTGCTGATTGTCTCTGCCTGATTTTCTGGGCATCTTCCTTTTCATAAATCATCAAACACACAACATGTATTTCTTTGTTGCAGTGGCAGGTAAACTCTCAGAATTGCAATGCAGTATTGCTAACTGATGCACATTAATTTAGAAGACATTTGCTGTTTAACCGATTTGTAACTTTCTATCAAACTAAACGACTGAGTCTGTCAGGTTTGAAGCACCGAGGAGCACCACACTGCATGAGTCTGTTAGCCGTTATCAGTATAAGGACAATGAAAGTTCTTAATAAAGATGGAAATGATGTCAAGACCTCTGCAGCACAATCTCCTGTGATAATTTAGTGCTTCGATTCACTATTCTCTATTTATATTAGAGTTGTATTAAATCCACACTTTTTAACAATAACAGCAAGTGATGTTTTTTACAGAAATGCTGAACCGTACAATAAAACATATGAGAGGATCGCCATCTCCAACCTATGAGTTCAGTTTTGATGAAACAATTAGCAGCAGCTGCTCACTGATGAGAGACGTACTTATGTGTGTCGTGTCGTTGTCATTCCCCTCCTGATCGACACAGGCAGTGAAGTGGTCCTCACCTCACGAGTTCATACATGATACACAGGTGGTCTGTTAATACAAACTTCATGTGAAGTCCCCTCATCTCCACTTGTGTCAATGATGTACCTTTTATTGTCACTAGTCACATATTTATGTCATTAGTCCGCAAAGTGCAATGCATTTTGGGGGACAGCAAGTCGGCAGGCTTTAGGTCCTAAATCAGCTCTGTACAAGGATCCCACCCATCGTTGGACACTCGCATGTCTTCACAAGAAGTACAAATGTTAGGATTGAATACACAGTGGGAGTTCCGAAACGTGAAAGTACTTCTTAAGAGAAAGACGTCAGTGTTATAGTGGACTCATCACTATCAACTTCCAGGCAGTGTTCAGAAGCCATTAAGAAGGCTAACCGTATAGCGATGCTACATGATTAATGTTGTTGTAAATGTATTTTGTGCTGAGTCCCGTCTTTCGTTTTGTTGTGAGGTCTACACAGTCTGTGTGTATGTAAATATGCTCCCCTGGAAACAATGGATAACACTGTTGAATCATGGCCCATCACGATAATTGGTTCTGTCAATTCCATCACCTGCATCTGATCATTTGCTATTTAAACATAAGGACAGCAAGGAAAAAAAAACAATCTCGTTCTACTAGACGGCCATTCCGCTACAGAGCCAGCAGAAAGCAGAGATCCAAATCATTCACACATTTGTCTACCTGTCACTTTTAACGTCCGACAACAACAGCTTTGCACCGCAAAACCCCGGGGTTCTGGATCTTGTCACGTACCGAGGATAAACTCGGTGAGACTGTTTCTTGTTGTTTGGGGAGAAGATTGAACCATCATTTTCATCTGTGTACTTTCCGTAGCACAATTTTTCCAGCTGTTCACAAACATTGTCCATTTTCTGTTAAATCTTCTGGACTTTTATATGCGTTTTGTACTTTCTGTGTGTCTTATTGAGTTCTTGTTCAGTGTGGGGTCAAGGGAGTGTTTGTATTGTATTTTAACTTTGTGTTGCACTTTTTCTTTTTCTTATTAATTTCCAACAGACACTTTTGGGGTTGTATGTTATGTCAGGGTTGGTAGGGGTATGATATATATATTGTTTCGAGTTTTTTCATTTCTTTCTTTATCAATATATACTCACTTTATTATTTTACATACTGTTTGTTTTCTGCCTTATTTTTGATCGTTGATTGAAGGAAGTTTATTTGGAAGAAGTATGGCTTGTCGGGTCTAATGTCTTAAGCTTGCCAGGCCACAAGTCTTGGTGGTGTAGCTGCCAGTTTGGGAGAGTAAGTCGGCCATTACAACAGGATGAAGGTTATATAGCGTCCTTATGCCTAGAGCAGATTTCCAGCTGTCGGACCACAGATCAGCACCGCTCCATATGAAATTTTTCCTGCCCACAAAACAGCAGACCAGGGGCCTCATATATAAACGGTGCGTGCGCACAGAAATCTTACGTACAAACGTTTCCACACTCAGATCACGATGTATAAAACCTAAACTTGGTGTAAAGCCAGGCACATTTCCACAGGACCTCATACCCTGGCGTACTCAAATTCTCCGCTCGGTTTTGCAGACTGGCAGGCACCCAGCATCAAAGCAGTGATACTGTTCCTGTGTGGTCACCCTTTCTTTCTTAGACCCACATTCCTGACGCGGCTTTATAAATACACCGAAATTAACTCTATATTGTTTATTAGTGTAATGCATCTGATTGTAATTAACCTGCAGCAATATAATGGTCCAGGGAATAGCCATAGTATTCCAAATACCATAACTGCTTTAGCGTTGTTACTCTCACTGCATCTTGTTCTTCTTTCAGCTGCTCCCGTTAAGGGTTGCCACAGCGGATCATCTTTTTCCATATTACTCTCACTGCTCCACTCAGAGTATTTATATCACTGTATCTGAGTGGGGAATCACAGCAGCAGCTGATCAGAAAGAGAATTATCGGTATACAGTTTCAAGCACGCTGCCTCAGCCACGGCAAAACAGTTCAAAGCCTTTCCTGTACGGAACTCGTGGTTCAGAAGCAGTTTCATCCCAAGAACTATAAACGCACTCAATCAAGTGCTCCTTGTAGAACTGTTTGTACTTATAAGTACAATCACCTCACTGTAAACTTGCACTACAGTTATAAAATTGCACAACCAGCGCCACTTTATAAAGCGCGTATGATGACGATATCATTTTTAAGATGAAATGCAGCAAAATATGTTGCTTATAGTATACAGATAAAACTTTAACTTCATTTAAATAATCTGTGTCGTTAATAATTAAACATGTGAGGACACGGTGCCGCAGCACTAGCTAGTTCACGGATTGCTCCTGCATTGCGTTGTATTATTGCTGGTGCTGACGCGACACTGGAAGGATAGACGGACAGAATAATTAAACATGTACTGCGAAGATATTTCAATGTTCCTTAAAAGTTTTGAAGAATCTGCGTTCTAAGCTTACAGATGGCTTAACGTCTATTACAGAGCTGATTGTGTGGCGATTGGGTATTTGGAGAAAGAAAAGTAAGGACAGGAATTGGAGGTTAGTACGTTTGAAAGAGACAGTACTGCTGTAATAAATTATTTCATTGAAGGTTGCGCATGGCGCAGCAAGCCTCTTGCATGAGACATGAACAAGCACTGCGCCACCGTGTTCCCATGTTTAATAACATGCTTTCATTCCGATCATCATGAAAAAGATATCACGTATACATCTCAGTATTTTAATTATTCAGAGAGCTGTAATATCACGAATGTAATGGATTCAATGTCCTGTAGGAGAAAGAGAAAGAACGGAAGCACGTAGTGATTCACACACATAGAGCACATAGAAGATCAAACATAGAACAAAGCATTTAACGTGCTACTTTAGTTACGATGGGATTTGAGAAACTTGTAAAATAAACAATTTTAAAATGAAGTTTATGATGTTCTACAGTACTTTCATGACAAAATAAACTATGTGATTAAAGTGGACATTTCAAGCTTTTTTCCCACTGTGTGCCTATTTATTTTCTCTGTACCCTAATAAGCTTTCATATAACACTCAGACGGTCCGCTATGAGTCGCCTTTTCACGTCATCTTTGATATGTGACAAATTTTTTATTTCAGGCACTGTGTGACTTTGTGAACTTGAGCTTTCGAGTTTCTCTGACACGCTATGTCACTCAATCAACTTCCTTTTGTTGTTTATATCACTGTTTAAACCAACATATAGTACGTTTTTCTTTGCCTCTACTTGGTATTTGCTGAAATTCTTATATTTTCCCTCGTGCTTTTCCCATTGTCTTTGCACAGAAGGCTGAGCTTAAGGGCTATTTATATTGATTTGCATATTCAAAGAGGCGTAATTCTGGGAGGAGTTGAGGTGGGACAGAAGGCGCGTGCACGTGCGTTACTTTTCACATTGATTGGGATTTATGTAGCGGAAGAACGTAGAAGTTTGCGTACGCACAGATTCCTGCATCTTGATTTTTCTGTGCATACGCACATTCCCGCTTTTTTGCTTACGCCATGTTATAGTGTGAGATCTACGCACGGCGTTATACATGAGGCCCCAGGCCATCATATCCACCTTAACAAAAGGATATGTTTCTGTGAGTTTTGTTCATCCAGTTGCTGTGAATTACAAATCACATTTCAATAAATGGTGCACTTCAAATGTTAACACCAAATATGTCAAACAGAGAGTTACTGCCAGATGGACAAAACTGGACAGCTGTAATTGAAGAGGAATATGCTTCCATGATGGAAAGGGATCAAATGCATAAACGTTATGATGAGACTGCGCGAAACATGCAAAGCTGAGGAAGTCTGGCATAAAAGAAATGAGGATGAGATGCACCAGACGAGAGATGATGAATTGCCTGAAGATAGGAATGTGCAAATTACTAAGGATGTCTGTGCACACACAATGTTCAGGCTGTAGAAACCCCAGAGGAACATTGGGAGTGAAATCATAAGAATGCCACGGTGATTACAGTAAATAACCAGAGTCAGACTACACTATGATGTTCAGCATTAGACAGTGCAGAGGGAGAGAAACAAGGGACCACCAAACCTTACTACAACTCCATTATTTTCTTAAATTATGACATAGCAGTAATCTAGGTGGTCAGTACAAATATTGCAGTTAAAGATTTATTGAGGGGGAGTGGACTAGCAAAGGGATACACCGTAGGTGTTGTAATGAAGGGAAACTTGGCTTAACTCCAGTTCTGGTTACAGAGAGGTCAAGGTGCAATTTCTCTGAATTTCATGGAATCCTAATTGTTCTTTCTGTGAACATTATCCCCTTCTGGTAGAGGGCCCTATTGTTTCTAGATAAGCGATGACTGCTACTATAGGGCAGGTGTGTTACACCCAGAAAATGATGACCAGATACAATATGCTCAACTGTACATACTCGATCTGGACAAGGGGCCTCATGTATAACGCAATCCGTAGAATTCATATTAAAACATATGGACAAAAACAGAAAATCCAGATGCATGAAACTTTGTGTGGGCCAAGTTCCACGCACTTCCCCTTTATAAATCCCAATGAACATGAAATGTAATGCACATGCAACACGCCTACAGCCACACGCCAACTCCTCCCAGAATTTTGCATATTTGAATATGCAAATGAATATAAATAGCTCCTTCAGTTTGGTGTTTTTTTGAAAGACAATAGCAAAAGCACGTGAAAAAGAGAAGAATTTCACTAAATGTGAAGTAGAAGTTCTGCTCAGTGAATTGGAGGTAAGGAAAAATGTACTTTTTGGTGTCTTAGGCAGTGGAATGAGCAACAAATGGAAATTGATGGAATGACACTCAAAAGTTCAAGTTCAGAAATTCACACAGTGCCTGAAATAAAAAAGAAAGCAGTCAGAAACTAAAGTCGCTGTTAAAAGGCAAATCGTGGCCCACCGTCTGAGTGTCATGCGGAAACGTATTAGGGTACACAGTGAAGAAAAAAAGAGTCAAAATGCTGACTTTAATCTTGAAATGAAATACCATGCACTGAGTCAAATTTAGGATCTGTGAGGACAGTCACATCATTGTTTTGGATTTGTGACAAAACTTGACACATGCTGAGGTTTATCTAAATGCCCAGATATCAAGCATCTGGGCCCTCATGTATAATGCCGTGTAAAGAAACAAAACAAAAGTAGAAATGTGTGTGCGGACAAAAAAATTCAGATGCATAAAACCTTACGTAAGTCAACTTCCACGCACTTGAGCTTCATAAACCCCAGTCATGTGTAAGCGCCTGCCACCCCACCCAGACTCCTCCCATAATTCTGTATATTTTAATATGCAAATCAATATAAATATCACCTTCCGTTCATCGTATTTCCTGATTGTGATGTCTGTTCAAGTGAAATGCCATTATATGAATACACACAGCTGAAGTCAATTTGTGGTTAAATTCCTTGACTTTGCTCTCTGGTGTCAGTTCTCATCTCAGGTTTCTCCAGTTTGCACTGAGCTTTATTTAATTTATTCCCTTGATGGCTCTTCTTTTTCCCTAACCACAGGCTGATGAGTTGCAGATTACACAATCCATTACACTGGTGAAGTTGTTTAAAGCGTCTTCATTCCGGGAGTTCTTTTTATTTGCTGGGTGCACTAATGTGGACTAGGAATTTGTCTTTGTAATGTTGTTGCAACAATCAAGGAGAGAAAAAAACATAACATATTTAACTTGTTCAAAAGGATTATGGACAATTTTATTTTTATGGGAATTACTGCTGTATGTTTTGACTGTAAGTGCGCTTTCCATGGATCCTGTCATCTACAAATAGAAATTAGGAGGACGTGCTGCTGCAGACAGGGGGCCGTTTTGACACAGAGGAGATTTTTTTTTCTGCCGTCAGAACAGTAGACGGACACATTTTACTAACGAGTGGGATTTAGTAGGTTAAAACTTTAAACAGCACAATTCTATTTTTAAGAAGGGTCGAGTTCAAATCACCATTTTTTGAACTGTTAACGTGCGTAAAAGTGAGGCTGGCAGATGAAATTTAATGTAAGTAAATGAAGATTATTACATTGTTGTAGACAACATGGTTTTGCTGGTATCCTAGTTGAGGGAAATGATTTTTATCTGACCAGTAAACCTTTATAAAGAAAGGAGATGGATGGATGGATGTCCTAACTGAGTTGTAAAGTGAAACCTTTCTAGGTCAGGTGGCCATTATAAGGGAAGGCCGTAAAGAAACAGCCTCCTGATACCATGTGTACACTAGCACAGTGGGTGGTGGTATCCTTCTGCTATGGCTACTATTTGGACCCCCACAGAGAAGCAGGGGAGCACACTGAGTACTGTAGTCCCATTGGGTATCCCTACTGGGTTCCATGGGTGCCGCTCACTTCTCATGTTACTTTTCTTAAGTCTTAGTCCAGAATCTTTCCTGCCATGGAAATTGGTCAACATTTCTACCCTATTGCCTGCATGCCAGCTGTAATTACAACTTGCTGACTAGTGTTTAAAGAAGTCTCTTTATGATGACCTAAGTGTTTCTACTATAGTCCTTTTAATTTCTAATATTGATCTACGTATATCACATCCCATAAGTTTACTATTATTCTTCTCATTAATAAAGTTCCTTAAATGTTATGCTCTACACTATTTGTTATAATATTAATCAGTCATCTGGACTGGCTTTAACTAGTAATGCTGGAAAACTACTGTGATGATAGTCACTTAACATAACGTAATCCCACATAGACATTTCATACTGTGTTAGATTTAACTCTGATTAACCCCAAATAACATAAAGATTTATCCTTAGAAGTAATTTACCCTATCAATGCCCTATTAAAATTATTTATCTAAAAATATTTACTCTTACCCAATATCCGTATACTAAATCAAACCCATGTTATACTAATCATGATTGCCAAACTAGTTGCTATTATTCCCTTTGCTGTTCAGGGCCAACCTAAAATGAATTAAATTCATAGTAATAATCCTGCATTATTTCCATTAATAAAACAATAGTTAATAAATATTCAATAAATGCATGTTGCTCATGAAAGAGTTAATTTTCTTTGTTGTGCCTACGGATTCTTCACCTCTCCCCCTTTATCATCAATTATGGTTTAAATCCTCTTTGAAAGTTGTTACCAAAGCAAAGGATATCAAAATCTGGAACTCTTGATTTGATAAATGGGACTCTGGTCTGCATGCCATGCTGCCTGCCCTCTATGATTCAGAACCCACAATAATCTTTTAGGGATCAACGGTCACCAGGACTTGTTTGCTGTAGGGACTTGTGATCCCTTTACTTGGAACTTGAATAGGCTGCAACAAGCAGAGGTCCTGCGGTCAACTGGTCGATGGCCTGGTTCACAGCTTGATTCAACTCTCTGGCATGGCTTGTCTCCTTTTGGAGTCATAAGGTTCTCTGCAGACCTTTATCACAGCCCAATCTCCAGGTTCACATTCTTCAAGTGCTGTTATTTCTGACGTGTTAGGAAGAGCAGTTTCTACCAGCAGGTACAAGGACTCAAAAGGTTTTGCTCAATATTAGCAATGCAATTCTTCTTCTGTAGTTACTTATGGATCCCAAAAAATAATGTTTCATGAGACCTGCTTTGTAGGCAGTACTCCTTATTAACGATAATGCTAGCAGTAAAACAGATGGTGCTTGAGGTACCTGGAGTTGTATAGGGTAAATAATGTATCATTATTTGGAATACATACATTTCATGTGTGTTCTTCCACCCCTCCAGTCCAGCACCAGGTTAAAAGAGATCACTCCAGCCATTGTTGCAGCCCCCCACCCTAGACAATGGAGTCTCTGTTATGGAGCAGACGTTATGACCAAAAGACAGAGCACAGATCTGGTGTTTGCGACAGGCTTTAAAAGAAGCTGTAGACGTTTTCCTTTTAGTTTCTTGGGTGCACATAAATTCATCTTTTTATTTGACAATTGGTGCAGAGTTTTGTCCATCATTGCTGCCAATCATCAAGTTAAGACTCTTTATACACTGACAAATGTTTAGGTGGTCCATCGAGAAGACACCTCTGGGTGTCACTTTGTCTGTGATTGATCATTTTATCAGATCAGGCCGAGAGGTTTCATTCCAAAGAGGGCCTGTGTGAAAAACTGAACCGGCAGTTTGCTTTTTCATCTTCCATGCCAAAGTATAGCAAATGATATGGGTAATGCCAGTCTATCCTACATGAAGATATGTAGCCCAGCACTTTGAAGTAAAGAAGAAACATATCTTAATAAAGCAATTTTGGAAAGCAAACATCAGACTGATGACAAAACAAAAGTGCCAGCTCTGGTGTGGACATTGAATTTATGTTGTTATATGAGGAATGAATAGTGCAGGTCCGGCTTCAGCTGTGGAGGATGATATATGGTATAATATGTCAATGTTTTCTAACCCGTTTAGTCCTGAACAGGCTCACGGGGTCTGCTGGAGCCTATCCCAGCAAGCATAGGGTGCAAGGCAGGAACAAATACTGGACAGGACACCAGTACATCGCAGGGCAAACACACTCACATCCACCCCAACCACACACTAGGGCCAATTTAGGATCGCCAATTCACCTAACCAGCATGTCTTTGGACAATTTCAAGATTATTTTATTTCTTGGTGGCTCATGGACAATTAGCTTTATGTCCATCGGCTAACTCAGCTGGGGGCAGGCAAAGATGGTATGCCCAACCTCCCCACACTTGATATAGGAGGGAAGGCTTTGTTGTTTTTCCCCCGAGGCCTTGTTACTTGCTCTGCAGTGTGGCAGACAGGCTCAGAAGTGGCTACTCATCCCTGTCAGGGTAAGTGAGTGGACTCCTCTGCCTTCTACGATTCGCAGACCTCTCGGTGGTGTTCAAACACCTTAATCAAGGCCTCCATATTTTTATATGATTGTATATGGACCTGCCGGGTGTGGTAGTCAGGCTAATTGCTTGACTACTTGCCTGGAGTCATTAATGCCCAGCTGTAGCCAACATCCCATCTTCCCCCAGATTTCAAAACGCTTGAGCCCTGGTCGGCTGCTCTTGGTCAAATTTCCAGTGGCACCAGTCTCTTGCCTGCTGGTCTGCTGTGTTACCATAGTGCTCTAGCACTTCAGCCTTAAGGGTATTGTAGTCAGTGGCCTGCTCCTCAGGGAGGTCATGATAGGCGCACTGCGTGTCCCGTTTCAGATACGGCTCCCATATGTTGTGCGTAGGGGAATCCCTAAGGAAGTCCTTACGGACCAAGGGATGCCTTTCACCTCTGAGACATTCAAGGAAATGGTCAAGTTACTTAAAATAAAGCATTTAAAGATCGTGGTGTATCATCCTCAAATCGATGGTCTGGTAGAAAGATTTAATTAGACCCTCAAATAAATGATCTGCATGGTGCTCAGAGGGGACAGGAGAAACTGGGATCAGCTCCTCCCCCTCTTACTCTTTGCCTATAGGGAAGTCCCTCAAGCCTCTATGGGGTTTTCGCCTTTTGAATTATTATATGGATGACAACCTCTGGGAATACTAGATATTTTAAAAGAAGGATGGGAAGGATGGGCTCTTCCCTCTACCAATATATTACAGTATATTGCGCAGTTATGCAATTGATTTAGTAAACTTTGACAATATTAAAAAGTCACATGGAAGAGGCGCAAGCAGCAGAGGCCCATTATTATGACCGTGGTACGACTCTCAGAGAATTCATTCTGAGGGGCCGTGTGTCTTGGTGTTAGTTCCTACCTCCCATTCTAAATTGCTAGTCCATTGGCAAGGCCCTTATGACTTTAAGGAGAGGAAAGGGCTCATCGATTATTTGGTGAAACAAGCCAATCGCCGACCAAGCAAGCAGGTTTATCATGTAAACTTGCTGAAACCGTGGAAGGAAAGGAATCCTGATCCCTCCTCAGCTCAGTACTGTTCCTTCTTTGCCCAGAACGATATCCTTAACTTTGACACTGAATTAAATTCTAGACAGAAATGGAAGCTCAAAGTAGCCATCCTGTCAATGTACGAGGTAGTGAGTGTTAAACATGGAAGGACCTCCCTAATTGCACACAACATCATGACAGAACCAGGGGTTATCGTTCAAGAACGCCCTTATTAACTTTCTGAGGCAAGGAAAACAGAGGTGGAGCTTGAAATCAAATGCATGCTGGAACTAGGAGTGATAGAGGAGAGTTATAGTTCCTCGTCCTGTCCAAAATCATTGGTTAGTAAGCCCGACGGGAGTTGGAGATTTTGCAATGAATTCCATCGACTTAGTCAAGTCTCCCAATTTGACGCTTATCCAATGCCTTTTGTGAACGACCTCCTTGAGAGGCTTGGACAGGCAAGATTTTTAACCACTATTGATATGACAAAGGGGTACTGGCAGGTTCCTCTAATGGACACCATGAAGGTCAAAACCGCGTTCAGCACCCCTTGCGGACACTGGTCATATCGTGTTCTTCCATTCGGGCTACATGGGGCTCCTGCAACTTTCCAGCATCTGGTGGATAAAGTGCTCCGCCCTCATAACGCATATAGTGCTGCCTACTTAGATGACATTGTCATTTATTCCAGCACATGGAAGGAACACATACAGCAGGTTAAAGCTGTCATCTTAACTCAGCCATTCAGTTCTGTTTTGGACTCGTGTCGGTGAACATCTCTGTTCAAACCTAACCATTTTACAGCCAAGGAGAAATATATGGGTGGCTGCCCCAAACCTTTATGATGACTTTGTGTCATTCTTGTGACAATATATATATATACTGTGAGATTTGCCTGGACACCACCAGTCGGAAACCACATCTTTATCAATTCCATACGTTTGTTAATCATAAATAAATCCAGTCCCAACACTACACACAATGCACACAGCAATAATCACCCCAATATCTCTCTGTCTCAGTCTCAGTCTCAGTCCTTAGCCATGTCTATTCTCCTCCTGGGAGCTTTGTCCTGCTCCCACTCCCGACTCTGGCTCTCAGACTGTAGGAAGGCAGTGCCTTTTATCTCTGCCCGGATGTGCTCCAGGTGTCTGATGACGTCCGTCCAGCAGCACTTCCTGGTGTGGCGGAAGTGCTGCCCTTTGCCCTGGAAGCACTCCGGGCGTCCCTGGCAGGTTCCTCCGCCATCTTGCCGAGTGTGGCGGAAGTAACTATTTTCGAGTCCTACGAGGCTTGAGGCGCCCCCTGGCGGTGGCCACAGGTCCAAACAGGCCAGAAGGTTTTTGTTCTTCTCCCGTGGTCCTCTCCTGCTCCAGGGCGGTTGCCCCCTCGTGGCCCGGAAGCTATTCCTGCCACCTTCCGGTCCTTTTAGGCATCCCGTCCAGGTAATGACCCCGGCAATCTGACACAATATATATATATATGCATGTGTGTTTTTAATTTTTCCTTTTTTTTCCCAAAAGTGACTGTTTAACATCTCACCCTTGTTTTATTGTATTAGGATTAAACTATCATAAGTTATCTGCTTCTCCAAGGGTACTGTTTAACAACATTCCCTGAGTTTATTCTATTGGGAATATTCAAGGTTGTATTTGTGGTTTATAGCATTTAGACTGTATTGCTAATAGATACCTCTACTCTAGTCTTTCTACACTGCTGCTTGGAGGCTTGTTTAGTTATGGACGTGCTCTGTCTCTGGGCATGTCAGAGGAGTGGGACTTCCTCGTCTAGCCTCACTTGGGGAGGCAAAATGGGGGGGGAGGAAGTTATTAGCTATTATTATCTATCTTTTTTACCCCCACAATTGAAAGTGCCAACACAACAACAGGCTTCATAGCCATAACTACTGGCAAAATTTGAAATTAAGTTTAAAGCTATCATATGTAATAATGTACTACCTTAATTTAAGACTGTAAAATGACAACAAAAGTTCAGAAGCAATGTACCTATGGCCAAACAGTGAACATTGTAAGCTGAAATGTGAAAGGTCTAAATCACAAATTAAAGAGGAAAAAAGTATTCTCTCACCAAACAGGTCTAAAATCCAAAATAGTAATTTTAAAGGAGCCTCACTTAATTAGCAAGTATCAGCTTTGGTTGCAAAGAGATAGTACTGGCCAAATATTCCACTCCAGCTGTACAAAGAAAACTAGAGGTGTGGGATTCTTAATTCATAGAAAAAATTCATTTGTAGTATCAGATGTAGTATCAGATCCCGAAGGGCAATATGTGATGGTGATGAGTAATTTATTAAATTGTAAAATGATTTTGAAAAATATGTACACCCAATGTGGATGATAGAGACTTCATCCAAAACGTTTGTGCATCCTTTCTTAATGTGAACACTCATATAATTATAATGGTTGGAGACTTTAATTGTATCAATGTCATTTTAAATTTGGACCTAGATAGGTCTTCAGTTACAGGGGCAATAACAGTTTATAATTGATCATAACTTATCAGACCCATGGATATTTCTAAATCCATACTTAAAAGCATATTCCCTCTTTTCTCCAGTACATCATCGTCACTCAGGAATTGATTATTCCTTTATAGATAAAAATGTCTTGCCCACAATCAAATCTTGCAAGTGTGACAATATTGTTATCTCTGACGATTCCCTCTGATCATGGAGCTTAAACCACTATGCCCCACATACTCATCTCACAGATGGCATCTTAACCCCCTGCTATTAGCTGATGAGAACTGTACAGAATTTATATCCAAGCAAATTGATTTTTTACAGACAAATGCATCCTCAGAGGTCTCTGCAGGAATACTCTGGGAAACTCTGAAAGCATTTTTAAGAGGACATATTATTTCATATCTTTCTCACAAAAATAATCAGAAACCAAGAAGGCATCAGAGTTAATGAGTGAAATTACCAGAATAGATCAAGAACACTCAAGGTTTCCAAATTAGGCACTTTATAGGAAAAGATGGGCTTTGCAATCAGAACTCAACCTCTTAACAACAAAGGAAATGAAACAACTAATTTTTAAATCACAGCATCATTACTATGAACATGGAGAAAAGGCTCATAAGATTTTAGCTCAACAATTCCACAAGTAGGAAGTTCACAATGTAATACCAGTAATTACCAACATAGACGGAGGTAAAATCATTGACCATAAAAATATAATGCACACATTTAAAGACTGCTATAAGTCTATATTTACTTAGTTTATAGAGGACAAGACACAATTTAATGTATTTTTTGATACATTACGGGTACCATGGCTAGACACCCTCAGTGCAGAGGAATTAGATAAACCTTTGACACTATCAAAATTATTTGACGCTAAAAACTCACTTCAGAATGGGAAAGCACAGGTCCTCATGGCTACCCAGTGGAATTTTATTAAAAATAAGTTAGCTCCAATATTATTAGCAACGTTTATAGAAGCTAAAGACAAAAATATTCTACCTCAAACCCTTTGCCAAACATGAATTACCATCTTTCCTAAGAAGAACGAGGGCCTAGTACAATCTGCATCATACAGACCAGTCTCTCTTCTGAATAATGATGTTAAGATACTCTCCAAATTTCGTAGCTAGAATGATTGAGAAAGTGCTTCCTTTGGTAATGTCACAAGACCAAACCGGATTTATTAAAGGTACACATTTAGCATCCAATCTTCAACACCTGTTTAATGTCAAAGTCTAACACTCTAGAGATATTACAAATTTTGGATGCAGAAAAAGCATTTGATATGGTTAAATGGGATTACGTATTCACTACATTGCATAAATTTGTGTTTGGCCCGAACATTTGTGCATGAATCAAACTACTGTATACCAGTCCAGAAGCTTCAGTTTGTATTAACAACATTATTTCACACTACTTCAAACTAGAACGTGGTACTAGACAAGGATGCCCCCTGTTACCACTGCTCTTTGCATCGCCACTGTGCCATTGGCTGTTCACATTCAAAATGCATCTGAAATAAAGGAGATTATCAGAGAAGGACTTGAACAGATAATATCACTATATGCAGATTATATGGTACTGTATACATCAGACCCACAAAATTCTGTGCCTGCATCCTTAACCACACTAGCAGAAATGTCAAAAGATAACAATTCATTTGAACAAAAGTGTGCTTTTTCCAGTTAACTCTCTAGTAAACAACATTAGATTGGACATCTTTCCTTTTACCATTGCAGATCAGTTTAAATACACATCACAAGTAAATATAAAGCTTATTTTGAACAAATTTTGCTGTTTGCATGGGCAAAATTAAACAAGACGTACATAGATGGTCTACCCTACATCTTACTTTAGCCGGGAGAATTAACATTACAATGACCTAAATAAGAAGGTGGCACGGCTCTACCTAACTTTCACTTTTATTACGAGGTGGCAAACATATATGTTTGGTCTGCAATTGAAATGAAATTCTGCAGTACTTCTTTATATTCCTTGCTTTGTACTCGAGTAAACACAAGGTATCATCAATATACTAACCACCCAATTGTCCTTCATTCACTCAGAATATGGAGCCAATGAAGGAGGCACTTCAAGTTAGAGAATATTTTATCTGTGGCACCTCTACATAATAATCACGTCTTTCCACCCTCTCAGACTTACACAGTTTTTAATGTTTGGAAAATGTATGGGATTAAATCATTTTGAGATCTGTAAATAAATAATGTCTTTGCATCCTATGAACAATTACACTCCAACTTTTCAACTGTGTCCAAATTAGAAACTTTTTTAAACAAAATATGCCCAATTTTCCTCACCTCCCACCTATTTCCATTCCAGAATAGATAATGATCAGTCTTTAGGACTTAGACAGCATTTCTATAATATATAAAACCATTTTAAAGTCCCTTCCTTTTAATGATCCCAGAGTACAGTGGGAAAAGGATCTTTTACTTGACATTTCAGAAACGGAGTGGAAGGCAGCCATGCACAGAATTCACTTTCGCTTCATATGTGCAAAACATTCAATTATTCAACTTTAAATCTTTAATTGAGCACATCTGTCTCGTTTGAAATTGCCCAAGATGTTTCCAGGGCAAAATCCAACCTGCAAACGTTGTAATTGAGCTCCAGCTTCAATAGGCCACATGTTTTGGGCCTGCACCAAATTAACATCATTCTGGAGAAATAATCTTAACTGCCGTATCAGACGGCCTTGGTGTTACAATCACTCTGAGCCAATTAACAGCTGTGTGTGGTGGGCTCACAGAGGGGCATAAAGTGGAGAAAGACAAACAAACTGGAATGGCCTTAACTTCACTGTTAGCATGCAGACTTGTCTTGCTTAACTGGAAGACTCCTAACTCTCCTCTTTTAAGTTTGTGGGTAACATATTATATATTATTTGAAAATAGAAAAAATCAAAATCTCACTTAGAGGGTCTGTGAAAAACATTTTTAAAACCTGGCAGAATCTAATCAGTAAAATTTTAGAATAAGCATTTATATGGAGGAGAAAGACTCCTTTCTCTCTTTACAACTCTCAATATTTTTACTCTGGTTGTTGGCCTTCCTCTCTTTCTCATAGGTGGGGGTTGATTTGAATTTAGTTTTGTTAAATTTGACTTGATTGTAACTAATGTTATATAGTTTTAATAAATTCAATAAATGATCAAAAAAATAAATAAATAAATAAATAAAGTCACAGTTTTGATCCATTGGACTAATTCTTTTCATAATTTTAAACACTTCCTTCATGTCACCTATTATTCTCCTATTGCTTAACTGTAAATGTTTAACTCCTTTAGTCTTTCCTTGTAACTTATACCCTGCAGTCCTGTTTTATATATATATATATATATATATATATATATATATATATATATATATATATATATATATATATATATATACAGTAATCCCTCCTCCATCGCGGGGGTTGCGTTCCAGAGCCACCCGCGAAATAACAAAATCTGCGAAGTAGAAACCATATGTTTATATGGTTATTTTTATATTGTCATACTTGGGTCACAGATTTGCGCAGAAACAAAGGAGGTTGTAGAGAGACAGGAACGTTATTCAAACACTGCAAACAAACATTTGTCTCTTTTTCAAAAGTTTAAACTGTGCTCCATGACAAGACAGAGATAACAGTTCAGTCTCACAATTAAAAGAATGCAAACATATCTTCCTCTTCAAAGGAGCAAACAAATCAATAGGGCTGTTTGGCTTTTAAGTATGCGAAGCACCGCGGCACAAAGCTGTTGAAGGCGGCAGCTCACACCCGCTCTGTCAGGAGCAGAGAGAGAGAGAGAGAGAGAGAGACAGATAAAAAAATCAGTACGTGCCCTTCATGCTTTTAAGTATGCGAAGCACTGTGCAGCATGTCTTTTCAGGAAGCAGCTGCACAAAAGATAGCAACGTGGAGATAATCTTTCAGCATTTTTAGACGAGCGTCCGTATCGTCTAGGTGTGCGAACAGCCCCCTGCTCAATCCCCCTACGTCAGGATCAGAGAAAGTCACCGCAAGAGACAGAGAAAAGTAAGCTGGGTAGCTTCTCAGCCATCTGCCAATAGCGTCCCTTGTATGAAATCAACTGGGCAAACCAACTGAGGAAGCATGTACCAGAAATTAAAAGACCCATTGTCCTCAGAAACCCGCGAATCTGCGATATATATTTAAATATGCTTACATATAAAATCCGCGATGGAGTGAAGCCGCGAAAGGCGAAGCGCGATATAGCGAGGGATT
The DNA here is from genome assembly GCF_900747795.2 of Erpetoichthys calabaricus. NCBI lineage: Eukaryota > Metazoa > Chordata > Cladistia > Polypteriformes > Polypteridae > Erpetoichthys > Erpetoichthys calabaricus. The sequence goes on along the minus strand of NC_041396.2, from coordinate 311,254,175 downwards.
ACTGTATATATATATATATGTTGCAAAGTTTTACTGTCAAATAATGCAAAGAGTATGCGACACGTGTTTCGCCCTAATTCTGGGCACATCAGGCGTACACACAAACTGCAGCCCCCCTTGGGAATCAAACCTCGGATGTCAGTGTCAGAGGCGAAACCTCTTACATTGTGCCACGGCATGTGGTTCGTTTATTTGACAGTATGAAGATTGGGGTAATTACATTCATGGCATTCGTAGTCTGAATCACAATCTGATTGTATGGGTAGTTACCTACCAAGTAACGCTTGTGGTTGGTCTGCAAGTCGGCAAAAATCCTGGTAGGTAACCACCCATACAATCAAATTGTGATTCAGACTACAAATGCCATGAATATATATATATATATATATATATATATATATATATATATATATATATATATATATATATATATATAAAGTCATTTGGGTGTAAACCAACTAACTAACCAGAGTAGATGTATGCACTGATTGACACTGTATGTAAATTCAATAGTTTATAGAATGAGCCTCTATTCTTTGTTTCTCTGATCATTCTGGCCAGGCTGTAACAGACTGCTTTTCATTAATGCTCCCTCCAAGGCATTTGGCTGAGGAGTAATTAAAAGATACCATGAAGAGCTTTTCACCTGCCTAATTACTGAATTGTCCTGTTAGAGGACTTTTCTTTCTTTAATAAGATGTTAATGTTCTACCGCATTAAGGCATTCCGTACCCCAGAAAGAACTACCAGCAGAATCTCAAAAGATGTGAAGCTGACGAAATAGGAACCGATTTGTTCCCGTCTGTATGGGATTCCCTTCTGGAGGACGCAATCATCAGACCTGAAATGGAAGGAGGAGGCCTGTTCATTTGTTCTTTTGGGGATATGGCGCTGGGTTACATCCCAAGCCATTAGAATGGGAGTGTTCTCTGTCTATAGTTAGGATAGTTTTGTGTGTAGTTAGGTTAAGAGAGAGTAACGAGATTTCTCTGACAGACTTTTGTCTGATAGAGAGAGCTTAATCCTAATAAGAAAAAGAATTGGCCATTAAAATAGGGTTAGGGTTAACTCTCAGAGACTTCTTGTCTTTGATTCAAGTGGCTCTTGGAGTCAATTCAAGTACTTTTAAGTGAAGGACGCTTCACGCACATCATGGGATGTTAGATAACACATTATATGTGTTAAGAGGTTGCAACACTTTGAGCGGCGAAGCCCACTGGTAGAATAGAGTTAAAAGTAGAATAAGACAATTGTACAATAGAACTAGTAAGAATAGGGCTAAGATTGAAAGGTAAGATTTTTCGTTATTGGTATAGATTGTAAGGTTTATTTTCTGTTTAGCTGTGTGTTTTCTTTGTTGGTGAGTAGACATTGCGGCTTGTGGTTCTTGTTAGAAGTCGCAGCAGGAATCGGAGATGACGTCAGCAGAGGCTGTCAGGTGTTTCTGTGTTTATTCTAATCAACAAAGTGAGTGACAGTGGAATGTAAAGGTTCTCTAATAGTTTACATAGATCAGAAAAATGAAGAGAAGTTCAACTGTACCAGACCTTGCAAAATCAGTACATACAGAAGTTGGTTGCAACCAAAGGGGGATTGCTTAAAATAAAAACTTAAAATACTTAGATCTTAACATGCAGAGACGATGCACAAGTGATGAAAGACCGCAAGCGGGAGACTGAGAGTTGTCAATAAGACAGATCGAGAAGGTGTATGAAACGTGAAAAATGAGGCTTTAGTTATGATATGTTGGGGAAAAATATTGCAAGTGAACAGAACCTCTTGAAGGAATGCTCCATGTGCTTGAAAATGCTCCGTGTAAATCTGGACTAAAGTGTGAGTTTTGATAATGTGTAATATTGGATAAAATGAAAACATCTCCACTTTGCTTATAAAAATGTTTATATGTTTAAAATATCTTTCCTTCAGACCCTGATCATATATTGGGGAAAAATGTTCTTTGATCATTATAAAATATAAAGGAGACAATTTCTTTCAAGAATAAAATGCTTTTGGTATGTGTGTGTGTGTGTGTGCTGACTTATTAAAAAGGTTCCAAATGTGAAGGTTCATATATATGTATTACAAATATTGTTTTAAATGCTTTCCATGAGCTGTTAGATGATTGAAGTATTGGTGATATGTTGGCGCAGTGGTTGGTACTGTTGACCTGCAATAGGAAAAGAAGGTTCAAACTGGAGTGGAGTAAAATACATGTAAGCAATGAGAGGAAAAGAGTGTGTAAATGCTTTACATAGAAGATGCTAAATAATAATAATTATAAAACTTGAGTAACTCGTTTAAATGTGTTAAAGGCAGATGAAGTGACTTTTGAGTATGTTTTACATTACATGAAAGATCTCTGTGACTGAAGTGCATTTGAAGCAATTTAAGTGAATCTGGGAATATGTTTGGTTAAAGACAATGTGAGAACCTCTGCGTTTTTTTCCCAGTTGATTTTGGGGTTCTTCAGGGGTGTGTTCTGCTTCTACTTTGTTCAATGCTTGTATGGACCAGGTGCTGGGGAGGCTGTGGGGTCCAGTGGCCGTGGGGCATCTGTGGGTGAAGAAAGATTCACTGATCTTGACTTTGCTGACAATGCTGTGATCTTCACAGAGTCAATGGAGGCTCTGATCGAGGCGCTCGAGAGATTGAGCGAGGAGTCTGAGTGTCTCGGCTTGCGAGTGTCCTGATAAAAACCAACAGCCAGGCCTTTAATGACCTCTTGGGCACAGCCATCAGCAGTGTGTCTGTCTGCAGAGAGAGTGTTGAACTCGTTGAGAGGCTTACTTACCTTGGCAGTGAAATTCATATCTCTGGTGACTCTTCCTATGAAGTCAGTAGATGGATTGGGATAGCATGGAGGGGTCATGAGGTCGCTGGAAAGGCATGTGTGACGCTCCCGATATCTATGCAAAAGGACGAAGGTCCAAGTCTTTAGAGTTCTGCTACTTCCTGTCTTGCTATATGGTTGTGAGACATGGACGCTATCCAGTCACCTGAGACGAAGACTGTGTCTCTTCAGAGAATCCTTGGGTACCGCTAGTTCGACTTTGTGTTGCTCATGGAGTCCCAAATGAGGCACATGACCTGCATTGAAAGGGAGCATCAGTTACAGCACAATGGCTATGTGACGCAATTACTGATTACTTCACTGTTGAGGAGCTGAGCTACTGGACCAGGAAAAGGGGACTCCAATGTAACACCTGGCCGTGGCAGATAGAGGGACATTTCCAGAGTGTGGGACTGGACCGCATGTCTGCCAGGGGGGTTGCCAACCGATATCCTGAGTTGTTTCTGTGAGTGGTGGTTGTGGCAATGCGCTGTACCAATGCATGCTCCCCAACCTGACCTGTGATATTATAGAATAGTGAATGTACTTCTTCTTCTTTCGGCTGCTCCTGTTAGGGGTTGCCACAGCGGATCATCTTCTTCTATACCTTCCTGTCCTTGTCACCTTGCTCTGTTACACCTGCATGTCCTCTCTCACCACATCCATAAATCTCCTCTTAGGCCTTCCTCTTTTCCTCTTCCTTGGCAGCTCTATCCTTAGCATCCTTCTCTCAATAAACCCAGCATCTCTCCTCTGCACATGTCCAAACCAAAGCAATCTCGCCTCTCTGACTTTGTCTCCCAACCGCCCAACTTGAGCTGACACTCTAATGTCCTCATTCCAAATCCTATCCATCCCTCGTCACACCCAATGCAAATCTTAGCATCTTTAACTCTGCCACCTCCAGCTCTGTCTCCTGCTTTCTGGTCAGTGCCACCGTCTCCAGCCCATATAACAGAGCTGGTCTCATTACCGTCCTGTAGACCTTCTCTTTCACTCTTTCTGATACCCGTCTGTCACAAATTACTCCTGACACTCTTCTCCACCCATTCCACCCTGCCTGCGCCCTCTTCTTCACTTCTCTTCTACAATCCCCATTACTCTGTACCGTTGATCCCAAGTATTTAAACTCATCCGCCTTCACCGACTCTACTCCCTGCATCCTCACCATTCCGCTGACCTCCCTCTCATTTACACACATGTTTTCTGTCTTGTTCCTCCTGACCTTCATTCCTCTCCTTTCTAGAGAATATCTCCACCTTTCCAGGGTCTCCTCAACCTACTCCCTACTATCGCTACACATCACATTGAAATCAGCAAACATCTTAATCCACGGGGACTCCTGTCTAATCTCGTCTGTCAACCTGTCCATCACCATTGCAAATAGGAAGGGGCTCATAGCTGATCCCTGATGTAATCCCACCTCAACGTTGAATGCATCCGTTGCTCCTACCGCAGATTTCACCACTGTCACACTTCCCTCGTACATATCCTGTACAACTCTTACGAACTTCTCTGCCACTCCCGGCTTCCTCATACAATACCACAGCTCCTCTTGAGTCACCCTGTCATATGCTTTCTCCAGGTCTACAAAGACACAATGCAACTCCTTCTGCCCTTCTCTATACTTCTCCATCAACACCCTCAGAGCAAACATTGCATCTGTGGTGCTCTTTCCTGGCATGAAACCACACTGCTGCTCACTAATCATCACCTCACTTCTTAATTGAGCTTCCACTACTCTTTCCCAAAACTTCATGCTGTGGCTCATCAATTTTATTCCCCTGTAGTTACTGCAGTCCTGCACATCCCCCTTATTCTTAAATATCGGAACCAGTACACTTCTTCTCCACTCCTCAAGCATCCTCTCACTTTCCAAGATTCCATTAAACAATCTGGTTAAAAACTCCACTGCCATCTCTCCTAAACACTTCCATGCTTCCACAGGTATGTCATCTGGACCAACGGCTTTTCTATTTTTCATTCTCTTCATAGCTGTCCTTACTTTCTCCTTGCTAATCCATTGCACATCCAGATTCACTATCTCCACATCATCCAGCCTCTTGTGTCTCTTGTTCTCTTCATTCATCAGCCTCTCAAAGTACTCTTTCCATCTGCTCAACACACTCTCCTCACTTGTGAACCCTAATCTTTATCCTTTATCACCCTAACCTGCTGCACATCTTTCCCAGCTCGGTCCCTCTGTTTAGCCCATCGGTCCTTTTCTTAGTGCCCAACCTCTCATACAACTCATCATACACCTTTTCTTTAGCCTTCGCCACTTCTCTCTTCATTGTGTGCCTTATCTCCTTGTACTCTTGTCAACTTTCTGCATCTCTCTGACTATCCCACTTCTTCTTCGCCATCCTCTTCCTCTGTATACTCTCCTGTATTTCCTCATTCCACCACCAGGTTTCCTTTTCCTCCTTCCTCTTTCCTGATGACATGCCAAGCACCCTTCTTGCTGTCACCCTTACTACATCTGCTGTAGTTTCCCAACTGTCTGGTAATTCTTCACCACCACCGAGTGCCTGTCTCACCTTCTACCTAAACTCAACCTTGCATTCTTCCTTTCTCAACTTCCACCATTTGATTTTTGGCTCTGCCCTCACTCTCTTCCTCTTCTTGATCTCCAACGTCATCCTACAGACCACCATCCTATGCTGCTTAACTACACTTTCCCCTGCCACCACTTTGCAGTCTTCAATCTCCTTCAGATCAACTCTTCTGCATACGATGTAATCTACCTGTGTGCATCTTTCTCCACTCTTGTACGCAACCCTATGTTCCTCCCTCTTCTTAAAATACGTATTCACCACAGCCATGTCCATCCTTTTGGCAAAATCCACTATCATCTGACCTTCTTCATTCCTCTCCTTGACACCATACCTACCCATCACCTCCTCGTCTCCAATGTTCCCTTCACCAACATGCCCATTGAAATCTGCTCCAATCACCACTTTCTGTCTCTTGGCTACACTGTTCATCACTTCATCCAACTCACTCCAGAAATCTTCTTTCTCACCCATCGCACACCCAACTTGCTGTGCATATACACTAACAACATTTATTATCACACCTCCAATTTCCAGATTCATAATCATCACTCTGTCTGACACTGTTTTCACCTCCAGAACACTCTTGACGTACTGTTCCTTCAGAATAACTCCTACTCCATTTCTCCTCCCATCCACACCAGGATAGAACAATTTGAAACCACCTCTGATCCACCAGGCCTTACTCCCCTTCCATTTAGTCTCAATATATCAACTTTCCTTCTATCCATCATATCTGCTCACTCTCTCCCCTTGCCAATCATACTGCCAACATTCAAAGTTCCTACACTCAGTTCCACTCTCTTTATCTTCCTCCTCTCCTCATGCCTCTGGACAAGTCTACCCCCTCTTCTTCTCCTTCTTCTTCTTTGGCCAACAGTAGCCCAATTTCCGCCAGCACCCTGTTGGCTAACAGTACTGGTGGCGGTCATTGTTAACCCGGGGTTCGATTGATCCGGTATGGAAATTTGTATTGTTGTCCGCATATGATTTGGCAAAATTTTACACCGGATGCCCTTCTTGATGTAACCCTCCCCATTTATCCGGACTTGGGATGAAGAAACACACTGGTTTGTGCATCCCCTGTGGCTGGGTTAGTTAGAATAGAGAATCTAAGCACTAACAAATAGCAGGAGAATGTTTTGGAGATATTCTGACATCATTTCAATCTTTATTTAGATCTTTTAAAGTCCTTACAGTGATAACGGCTAACACGCTAATGCAGCGCGGTGCTCCTCGGTGCTTCAAAACTTGGCAGAAGCAGTTGTTTAGTTTTGTTTCACACAAAGCTGAACATCAGATATACAGCAAAACCCTTCTAAAGTTAAAAGCATTAGCGGTTAGTGCTGCTGCATTGGAATTCGAAGAGTTTACCTACCACTGCTATAAAGAAATGCATTTTGGGTGTTTGATGGATTATGTAAATAAAGCTGTCAAGTAAATCAGAAAATGTCAGACTCAGAGAGAGCAAAGTGGAGAATACTGTTTGAAATTTAATGTGAGGGTCTAGAAAAGACAAAAACACACAGCTGTTAATGTACACTGTATGTGTGTGTGTGTGTGTGTGTGTGTTCACCCTGCTATGGAGTGGCGTCCTGTGCAGTGATTGCTCCCGCCTTGTGCCCAGTGCTTGCTGTCCCTAACTGTCCTGTGACCCTGTTCTGGATAAACAGTTTAAGAAGATGGACGGATGAATGTTGTTTAGTGAATCTTAGTATAAAGAACAAAAACTGTGTGACTAACAACATTAAAATGAGCAGTGAAAGCGGGGGTCCGCAGCAGGCTTCTCTCACTGACCGCCATCATAAACAAATGATAAAGAAGGCCAACTTGATTCTGTCACACAGCAGCCATCCTGCATAGTTCAGTGTGGTGCTGAGGTGTCACCCATTGCACGGCTGCACTCAGATCCCGATCCAGGTGGTTCATCGAGTGGTGGGTGCAGCAATACACTGTTTAATCAGCACAGGCTCCCAACCTCACTCTCTCTATTCATTATTATTGATCAAGAATCGTTATTCTGATTTGTAGAAGTCTTATGGTGTGAGTGCCGATTACAACAATGGCTATCATGTGTGGTCTCTTTTATTATTTTCTTGTCCCTATTTAACAAATGTCCTACGTGTCACACATTCCTGCTGCTCACAAATTTCCCTCTGGGATAATAAAAGTCTTCTGCTGTCCTGCCGAGTAAAAGCCACACATGCAGAGAGAACATGGAGATTCATCACCGGCAATGACCGGGAGAAGGTCTGGAACAAGAACACTAAATCAAAAGGGCAAATGTGCGGACCACCACATCATAATACCTCCTGAATAAACACAAAAAGGGGGTCTGAAATGAGGGGGCAACTCTTAAAGTGGAACAAGTAAAGCATCAGCTGAGCAGAGCAGAAATAAAGGAGCTGAGAGTCCGTCAGGAATCGTCCTATACAGTGCAGACCATAATACCTTCAAACACAATGTATGGGTCACGTTTACAGGTGTACTCATACCTCAGATGAACAAATAAAGAAATAAACTCAGTTTTCCACAAACATTTTTTTATTTGTACATAATGACAATTACATAACAACAGTGAATCTCACATCCAACTATTGTAAAGTCCTGAAAAGGAATTTTCTTAATAAAAAAAGTCACTAAAACAACAACTTGAACTGCGATAAAAAATTCACCAAAAAATTGTCTTGATGTTTATTTTGTGTTAAATTTGTACAAAAATACTTTACTGCTGCAACCCTACTAGATGGGATAACAAGGAGGATTATAAAAATGATTCAAAATCATTCAAGAGTGATTTGAAAAACAAGAAAAAAGTTTCTAAAAATTACTAAAGATATTTTTAAACAATAATGACAGACAGAGAGTTCTTCACATTCAACTGTAATTCCTTTATTAAAGGTTTAAGTTTCTCAGTTTTTCTAGAATTGAGCACAATGCTGTTCTCTGAAGTATTAATTGTGTTCTGTATGAGGTGTGCAGCTGCGGCTAATGAGACTTCACAAATATTAACAAATGTCAGTCTAAAGGAGCAAATCCTACGTTTAATTGTGGACATCAAACCTCATTTGACCTTCTCAGTCGTCCATTTCAGTTCCTCACAGTCACCTCAGTGTCATTTAGTGAGCCAGCAGTGTGAGGAGTGAAGGCCGACTGCTCCGTCTGCACTCGTTTGTCATCTGCTGTCTTAGTGAGGAGGAGTGCAGATTAAAGTGCAGGAATAGGAAATATTAGGTTCAAGATTAAAATTAAACATTTAGTTTGATACAAAACTAAAATAATAAAGCATAAGTATTTTGTAGGATTTGATAAACAAACACCCATCAGGCTGACCGAAGTCGTGCAATATTCAGAATAATGTATTCAAATACAACATAATAAAGCATAAAGAACCAAGCAGAGGATGTCTGGGGAAGAGAGAAGGTAGTGAGACCAAAGGACAGCTGTGGTGCGGAGTTTTAAATGTTCAAATTCCCATGCGAGATGCAGAGCACATGGCACGGCAACAGCAGGCTCGGCAGCTGATGCAGCAAAGAGGAGATGAAAAACTGTTTCCCATTGAATCACTGTTAAATAGGGGGTTTCAGAGGAGTGGCCACGTTCAGCGTGTTCACAATACGCGCTTTCTCTTCAATTGAACTGAAATCAATTCCTTTATTGTTATTGTATGATACAATGAGATTCAATATGCCAATCCTTAATTAACTTATTTTCCTCTAAAATGATAAAATAACAGTAATAATATGATAGAAAACAATGAAAAATATACAATATGAAAGAATGAATATGAAAGTTCAATATACATGTACATATTGTGCAGATAATGCAAATGTTTCCTGAAGTGGCTCAATTTGTGTAATATTACAGCATTACAGTGAGGTGATTGTAATTCTAAGTACCAACAGTTCGTTCTACCAGGAGCACTTGATGGACTGATTGAGTGCATTTGTAGCTCATGGGATGAAACTTTTTTCTGATCCTCGACATCCATGCAGGGAAAGCTCTGAAGTGTTTGCTGGGTGGGCGAAGTTCAAATAGACTGTGTGCATGACTGACTGAAATCCAGGCAGATTCTGATGGCTTTCCTGAGGCAGCGTGTCCTTTAAATGTCTTGCAGAGATGGAAGGTGCATCCCGACAAACCTCTGCACTCTCGACACAACCTGCCATAGAGCTTTCCGATCAGCTGCTGTATAGATGTTATACCACACTCAGATATAATGGGTTAAAATACTCCGAGTGGTGCACTAAGAGTAACAGCGCTAAAGCACCTATGGTATTTGGAATAGTTTGGCCATTCCGTGGACCATTATATTGTTAGAGGTTCATTACAATCAGATGCCTTAAATATGTAAACGATATGATGTTTATTTCAGTGTATTTGATAAAGCCCACGTCATGGATGTGAATCTAAAAAAAAGGGAAACCACACAAGAACAGCAGCACTGCTTTGACGCTCGGTGCCTCCAGTTCACAAAACTGAGCAGAAAAGGAGGGTGCTGAAGTGAGAATGTGTGAGGCTTTACTCCAAGTTTAGTTTTTATACATCGTGATGTGAGCGTGGAAACGGCGTACGCAACATTTATACATGAGGCCCCAGATATTAAAAGATAATGAAATTTCCAGATTTTATGTAAAATTCAGCAGATCACTTAACAATTTATGATCCAATAAATATTTCTGTCCCAAAATAATATCATTAACAAAAATCATTATACAATGTCAAAAAAAGTCACCAAGAAGCCCTGAAGTGTTTATATGAATTTCCCAGAGTCTTCAAAATTTTGAGTACTGTTTATTACACATTCAAATAAGAAGGAGATTTACAAAAAAATAATTGTTGTGAAATAAGCAATATTCATAAACAGTGTACAGTCTACACCGACAGAGTACAATTTTAACAAAACAGCCTTCAAAGCAATACAGCAAATATGAAATGATTATATTGTTAAGAAATATGTCCAAGTACTGTATTTTTACAAGTATGAAAAATAATTTAAAATATGTAAGCACAGAAAATTTATTTTGCATTTTTATTTTCTTTACCATTTACAATAAATTGAGCACTGAAGAAGCTGGGCTAAATATTTTACACATCAGGATGATTTTCAGTGCTTTTCGGAACCAGGAATAAAGAAAAGCGTAAAGAATTGGATTAATACCAAAGCTCACTTCACTTAGCAACACAAAGACATTCGTTATGATACGTATGATTAGGCTAACAGTACCAGTACCAGTAAAAAAATTGAATATATTGATAGGCAGCCAGCAGATCATAAAAGCCCCCACGACTATTCCTAATGTTTTTGCGGCTTTTCTTTCAGACGGTTTTGATATTTTTCTGTCACTCACCTCCACAGTTTCCCTCTTTTCTATCATACAGTTGATGGCTCTTGAATGGCTTCTCGCAACTACAAATATTCTGATATAAAAACCAATCATTAGTGAATAAGGAATAAAAAAAGTTATGAGTAAAATAAAAATGATCATTTCAGTATAAGTGAATGCTTCACAAGATCCTTCACATACCTCTGTTACAATATTACTAAAACATAAAGCTATGACTGTAATTAAAAGTACAAACAGCCACACTCCAGCAATGCTGACCTTTACAACAGTCAAAGTTATTTTTGAGCTGTAAAAGAAAGGATGGCAGACAGCAATGTAGCGATCAATGGATATTAAAACCACATTATATATCACAGATATGCTAAGAATATTTGCAAGTCCCTGATACAAATAACAATAAAGAACTCCAAAGTACCAGCAAGTTTCAATCAGGCCAACCAAAGAAAAAGGCATCAGAAAGAAACCTGTTAAGAAATCGGCCGCTGCAAGTGAAAGGATCAGAAGATTAGTCGGCGTGTGCAGCTGAACAAAATGAGAAATAGAAATGATGACAAGAAGATTTCCAAAGACTGTCGATAAAAGCAAAAGACACGAGAAAGTATAATAAAGTCCATAAATGTCAGTTTCATAAATCAGTTTATAACAAGATACATTACTGTGAGGAAAGCAACGTCCAAGTTTCATTCCATTCCACTCCATGTCTGTCCCTGACTGAGCCGTCCTGCCTGCACACTCAGATGTTTATACACTGAGGCCCTGCGACTGCCATATTCTCTCTGCTGACGTAATTCACATGAGGCGTCTCTCTGCTGTGTGTGCTTCACAAATTCTCTCAGGATGTTTGTTTGTTTATTTCAGTTCTCACTCACTAATGAGTTCATCAAATCTCAGATGTCTTCATTATATTTGTTTGTCAGGAGCCGCTCAGGGCTGCGGTGGTCTCTCCTCACAGCTCCACAGTGGTCCAGCTGCTGGCTCTCTGCAGTTTCCTTCTTCTCCTCTGTCTTCTGTTTTTGTTTTTTTGTTCTCAGTCACTTTGACTTTCTTTCCTCATCACAGCGAGCAGCACATTAAATCAGCAGGTTCAGATAAGCTGAGGTTGTGCCCAGTGGTGGTCTGACACTCCATCCTGTCCTGTGCTGCTCAGAGCCCCTCTGATGCCTGCGAGCTGAACATGCATGGAGTGTGCTGGACCACCCTGTGCTCATGAGAGGACCACACACACACACACACACACACACACACACAGTGTACAGTAACAGCTCTGTGTCTTTGTCTTTTCCGGACCCTCACATTAAATTCCAAATAGTATTCTATCCTGGGTATGACGTTAATCTGCATCCAGCCCTGCATGTCGGCCTTCCAACGTGCAGGGAAATACTTGGAGGTTGGTGGCAGAATTGTCACTCCAGCCACCATAAAAAACCTCACACTGGTTCCATTCCATCTAGTGTGGTGCTGAGGTGTCACCCATTGTACGGCTGCACTCGGGTCCTAATCTGGGATCCTGAGTTGGTTTGTCATTTGGTGGGTGCGGCAATGCGATATATCGACGTGTGCTCCTAAACTCTCCTCTCTCTTCCCCATGTTGCTCTCTGTGAGTCTGACGTTGTGCTGATTGTCTTTGCCTGATTTTCTGGATGTCTTCCTTTCATAAATCATCAAACACACAACATGCATTTCTCTGTGGCAGTGGCAGGTAAACTCTCAGAGTTCAAATACAGCAGCGCTAACTGATGTGCGTTTATTTAGAAGACATTTGCTGTTTAACTGATTTGTAACTTTCTATCAAACTAAACGACTGCGTCCGTCAGATTTGAAGCACCGAGGAGCACCGCACTGCATAAGTCTGTTAGCCGTTATCACTATAATGACAATGAAAGTTCTTAATAAAGATAGAAATGATGTCAAGATCTCTGCAGCACAATCTCCTGTGATATTTTAGTGCTTCGATTCACTATTCTCTATTTATATTAGAGTTGTATTAAATCCACACTTTTTAACAATAACAGCAAGTGATGTTTTTTACAGAAATGCTGAACCGTACAATAAAACATATGAGAGGATCGCCAACTCCAACCTATGAGTTCAGTTTTGATGAAACAATTAGCAGCAGCTGCTCACTGATGACAGACGTACTTATGTGTGTCGTGTTGTTGTCATTCCCCTCCTCATCGACACAGGCAGTGAAGTGGTCCTCACCTCACAAGTTCATACGTTATACACAGGTGGTCTGTTAATACAAACTTCACGTGAAGTCCCCTCATCTCCACTTGTGTCAGTGATGTACCTTGTAGTGTCACTAGTCACAAATTTATGTCATTAGTCCGCAAAGTGCAATGCATTTTGGGGGACAGCAAGTCAGCAGGCTTTAGGTCCTAAATCAGCTCTGTACAAGGATCCCACCCATCGTCGGACACTCGCAGGTCTTCACAAGAAGTACAAATGTTAGGCTTGAATACACAATGGCAGGTCTGAAATGTGAAAGTACTGCTTATGAGAGAGACGTCAGTGTTATAGTGGAGTCATCACTATCAACTTCCAGGCAGTGTTCAGAAGCCATTAAGAAGGCTAACAGTGTAGTGGTGCTACATGATTAATGATTAATGTTGTTGCAAATGTATTTTGTGCTGAGTTCCGTCTTTCGTTTTGTTGTCCTCTCTACACGGTCTGTGTATGTAAATATGCTCCCCTGGAAACAATGGATAAAACTGTGGAACCGTGGCCCATCACGATAATTGGTTCTGTCAATTCCATCACCTGCATTTGATCATTTGCTATTTAAACGGAAGAACAGCAAGAGAGAAACATCTTGTTCTACTGGACCGCCATTCCGCTACAGAGCCAGGAGAAAGCAGCGATCCAAATCGAGCCATCATTTTCATCTGTGTACTTTCTGTAGCACAATTTTTCCAGTTGTTCACAAACATTGTCCATTTTCTGTTAAATCTTCTGGACTTTTATATGCGTTTCATACTTTCTGTGTGTCTTATTGAGTTCTTGTTCAGTGTGGGGTCAAGGGAGTGTTTGTATTGTATTTTAACTTTGTGTTGCACTTTTTCTTTTCCTTATTTCTTTCCGACGGACACTTTTGGGGTTGTATGTTGTGTCAGGGTTGGTTGGGGTATAATATATATATTATTTGGAGTTTTTTCATTTCTTTCTTTATAAATATAGTTCTCACTTGATTATTTTACATACTGTTTGTTTTCTGCCTTATTTTTGATCGTTGATTGAGGGAAGTTTATTTGGAAGAAGTACGACTTGTCGGGTCTAATGTCTTAAGCTTGCCAGGTCATGGGTCTTGATGGTGTTGTTGCCGGTTTGGGAGAGTGAGTCGGCCGTTACAACAGAATGTCAGATTATATAACATCCTTATGCCATAGAGCAGATTTCACAACTGTCGGACCACAGATCAGCCCCGCTCCATATGAAATTTTTCCTGCCCACAAAACAGTAGACCAGGCCATCATATCCACCTTAATAAAAGGATAAGTTTCTGTAAGTTCTGTTCATCCAGTTGCTATGAATTACAAATCACAGTCCAATAGATGAGGCACTGCAAATGTTAACACCAAACATGTCAAACAGAGAGTTACTGCCAGATGGACAAAACTGGACAGCTGTAATTGAAGAGGAATATGCTTCCATGATGGAAAGGGATCAAATGCATAAACATTATGATGAGACTACGCGAAACACGCAAAGCTGAGGAAGTCTGGCATAAAGAATTGAAGATGAGATGCACCAGACGAGAGATGATGAATTGCCTGAAGATATGAATGTGCAAATTACTAAGGATGTCTGTGCACACACAATGTTCAGGCTGTAGAAACCCCAGAGGAACATTAGGGGTGAAATCATAAGAATACCACGGCCATTGCAGTAGAGCGGGCCCAGGAGACACCAAAAACAACCAGACCAGACGACACTGTGATGTTCAGCATTAGACGGTGCGTAGTCAGAGGGACAAGGGTCCCCCAAATCTTACTACAACTCCATTATTTTCTTAAATTATGACATAGCAGTAATCTGGGCAGTCAGTGCAAATATTGCAGTTAAAGACTTATTGAGGGGGAGTAGACTAGCAAAGGGATACACAGTAGGTGTTGTAATGAAGGGAGACTTGTCTTACCCCCAGTTCTGGTTACAGAGAGATCAAGGTGCAAATTCTCTGAATTTCATGGAAAACATCAGGTATCCTAATTGTTCTTTCTGTGAACATTATCCCCCTTCTGGTAGACGGCCCTATTGTTTCTAGATAAGCGATGACTGCTACTATAGGGCAGGTGTGTTACACCCAGAAAATGATGACCAGATACAATATGCTCAACTGTACATACTCGATCTGGACAAGGGGCATCATGTATAACGCTGTCCATAGAATTCATATTAAAACATATGGACAAAAACAGAAAATCCAGATGCATGAAACTTTGTGTGGGCCAAGTTCCACGCACTTCCCCTTTATAAATCCCAATGAACATGAAATGTAATCCACATGCAACACGCCTACAGCCACACGCCAACTCCTCCCAGAATTTTGCATATTTGAATATGCAAACGAACATAAATTACTCCTTCAGTTTGGTGTTTTGTTGAAAGACAATAGCAAAAGCACGTGGAAAAGAGAAGAATTTCACTAAATGTGAAGTGGAAGTTCTGCTCAGTGAATTGGAGGTAAGGAAAAATGTACTTTTTGGTGTCTTAGGCAGAGGGATGAGCAACAAAAGGAAATTGATGGAATGACACTCAAAAGTTCAAGTTCAGAAAGTCACACAGTGCCTGAAATAAAAAAGAAGCAGTCAGAAACCAAAGTCGCTGTTAAAAGGCAAGTCGTGGCCCACCGTGTGAGTGTCATGCGGAAACTTATTAGGGTACAGAGAAAAAAAAATAAGGACACAGTGAAGAAAAAAGGGTCAAAATATCAACTTTAATCTCGAAATGCAATGAAATACTATGCACTGAGTCAAATTTAGGATCTGTGAGGACAGTCACTGCATTGTCTGGGATTTGTGACAAAACTTGACACATGCTGAGATATATCTAAATGCCCAGATATCAAGCATCTGGGCCCTCATGTATAATGCCGTGCATAGAATTTACTCTAAAACATGGCGTACGGACAAAAGTAGAAATGTGTGCGGACAAAAAAATACGTAAGTCAACTTCCACACTTCACAAACCCCGGTCATGTGTAAGCGCCTGCCACCCCACCCAGACTCCTCCCATAATTTTGTGTATTTTAATATGCAAATCAATATAAATATCACCATCCGTTCATCGTATTTCCTGATTGTGATGTCTGTTCAAGTGAAATGCCATTATATGAATACACACAGCTGAAGTCATTTTGTGGTTAAATTCTTTGACTTTGCTCTCTGGTGTCAGTTCTCGTCTCAGGTTTCTCCAGTTTGTACTGAGCTTTATTTAATTTATTCCCTTGACGGCTCCTCTTTTCCCCTAACCACAGGCTGATGAGTTGCAGGTTTCACAATCCATTATGCTGGTGAAGTTGTTTAAAGTGTCTCCATTCCTAGAGTTCTTTTTATTTGCAGTAATGAGGAGTAGGAATTTGTCTTTGTAATGTTGTTGCAACAATCAAGGAGAGAAAAAAAATAACATATTTAACTTGTTCAAAAGGATTATGGACAATTTTGTTTTTTATGTGAATTATTGCTGCATATTTTAACTGTAAGTGCACTTTCCATGGATAATGTCTTCTACACATAGAAATTAAGAAGCCATGCTGCTGCAGACAGGGGGCCGTTTTGACGCAGAGGGGATTTTTTTTCTGCCATCAGAACAGTAGACGGACACATTTTACTAACGAGTGGGATTTAGTAGGTCAAAACTTTAAACAGCACAATTCTATTTTTAAGAAGGGTCGAGTTCAAATAACCATTTTTTGAACTGTCAACGTGCGTAAAAGTGAGGCTGGCAGATGAAATTTAATGTAAGTAAATGAAGATTATTACATTGTTGTAGACAACATGGCTTTGCTGGTATCCTAGTTGAGGGAAATGATTTTTATCTGACCAGTAAACCTTTATAAAGAAAGGAGATGGATGGATGGATGGATGTCCTAACTGAGTTGTAAAGTGACACCTTTCTAGGTCAGGTGGCCATTATAAGGGAAGGCCGTAAAGAAACAGCCTCCTGATACCATGTGTACACTAGCACAGTGGGTGGTGGTATCCTTCTGCTATGGCTACTATTTGGACCCCCACAGAGAAGCAGGGGAGCACAATGGGTACTGTAGTCCCATTGGGTATCCCTACTGGGTTCCATGGGTGCCGCTCACTTCTCATGTTACTTTTCTTAAGTCTTAGTCCAGAATCTTTCCTGCCATGGAAATTGGTCAACATTTCTACCCTATTGCCTGCATGCCTGCTGTAATTACAACTTGCTGACTAGTGTTTAAAGAAGTCTCTTTATGGTGACCTAAGTGTTTCTACTATAGTCCTTTTAATTTCTAATATTGATCTACGTATATCACATCCCATAAGTTTACTATTATTCTTCTCATTAATAAAGTTCCTTAAATGTTATGCTCTACACTATTTGTTATAATATTATAATCAGTCATCTGGACTGGCTTTAACTAGTAATTCTGGAAAGCTACTGTGACGATAGTTACTTAACATAACGTAATCCCACATAGACATTTCATACTGTGTTAGATTTAACTCTGATTAACTCCAAATAACATAAAGATTTATCCTTAGAAGTAATTTACCCTATCAATGCCCTATTAAAATTATTTATCTAAAAATATTTACTCTTACCCAATATCTGTATACTAAATCCAACCCATGTTATGCTAATCATGATTGCCAAACTATTTGCTATTATTCGCTGTGCTGTTCAGGGCCAACCTAAAATGAATTCATTTCATAGTAATAATCCTGCATTATTTCCATTAATAAAACAATAGTTAATAAATATTCAATAAATGCATGATGCTCATGAAAGAGTTCATTTGCTTTGTTGTGCCTACAAACTGAACTGGCTTCACCTCTCCCCCTTTATCATCAATTATGGTTTAAATCCTCTTTGAAAGTCGTTACCAAAGCAAAGGATATCAAAATCTGGAACTCTTGATTTGATGAATGGGACTCTGGTCTGCATGCCATGCGCTCTGCCCTCTATGATTCAGAACCCACAATAATCTTTTAGGGATCAACGGTCACCAGGACTTGTTTGCTGTAGGGACTTGTGATCCCTTTACTTGGAACTTGAATAGGCTGCAACAAGCAGAGGTCCTGCGGTCAACTGGTCGATGGCCTGGTTCACAGCTTGATTCCCTTCTTTGCCATGGCTTGTCTCCTCTTGGAGTCGAAGGCTCTCTGCAGACCTTTATCACAACCCCATCTCCAGGTTCACATTCTTCAAGTGCTGTTATTTCTGATGTGTTAGGAAGAGCAGTTTCTACCTGCAGGTACAAGGACTCAAAAGGTTTTGCTCAATATTAGCAATGCAATTCTTCTTCTGTAGTTACTTATGGATCCCAAAAATTAATGTCTCATGAGGCTTGCTTTGTAGGCAGTACTCCTTATTAACAATAATGCTAGCAGTAAAACAGATGGTTATTTCAATCTAGTCTGTGCTTGAGGTGAGGTGCCTAGAGTTGTATAGGGTAAATAATATATTGTTATTTGGAATACATACATTTCATGTGTGTTCTTTCACTCTTCCAGTCCAGCAGGTTAAAAGAGATCACTCCAGCCTTTGTTGCAGCCCCACACCCTAGACAATGGAGTCTCTGCTATGGAGCAGACGTTATGACCAGTAGACAGAGCACAGATCTGGTGTTTGTGACAGGCTTTAAAAAAAGCAGTAGACGTTTTTCCTTTGGTTTCTTGGGTGCACATAAATTCATTTTTTTATTTGACAATTGGTGCAAAGATTTGTCCTTCATTGCTGCCAATCATCAAGTTAGGACTCTTTATACACTGACAAGTGTTTAGGTGGTCCATCGAGGAGACACCTCTGGGTGTCACTTTGTCTGTGATTGATCATTTTATCAGATCAGGCCCAGAGGTTTCATTCCAAAGAGGACCTGTGTGGAAAACTGAACTGGCAGTTTGCTTTTTCATCTTTCATGCTAAAGTATAGCAAATGATATGGGTAATGCCAGTCTATCCTACATGAAGATACGTAGCTCAGCACTTTGAAGTAAAGAAGAAATATATCTTAATAAAGCAATTTTGGAAAGCAAACATCAGATTGATGAGAAAACAAAAGTGTCAGCTCTGGTGTGGACATTGAATTTACTTTGTTATATGAGGAATGAATAGTGCAGTCCGGCTTCAGCTGTGGAGGTTGATACAGTGTATGGTATAATCCATCCATCCATTTTCCAACCCGCTGAATCCGAACACAGGGTCATGGGGGTCTGCTGGAGCCAACCCCAGCCAACACAGGGCACAAGGCAGGGAACCAATCCCGGGCAGGGTGCTAACCCACTGCAGTGTATGGTATAATATATCAGTTATTTTCTAACCTGTTTAGTCCTGAACAGGGTCACGGGGGTCTGCTGGAGCCTATCCCAACAGGTATAGGGTGCAAGGCAGGAACAAATACTGGACAGATCACCAGTACATCACAAGAAAAACACACTCACATCCACCCAACCACACACTAGGGCCAATTTGGGATGTCTTTGGACAATTTCAAGATTATTTTATTTCTTGGTGGCTCATGGACAATTAGCTTTATGTCCATCGGCTCACTCAGCTGAGGGCAGGCAGAGATGGTATGCCCAACCTCCCCACACTTGATATAGGAGGGAAGGCTTTGTTGTTTTTCCCGTGGCCTTGTTACTTGCTCTGCAGTGTGGCAGATAAGCTCAGAAGTGGCTACTCATCCCTGTCAGGGTAAGTGAGTGGACTTTTCTGCCTTCTACGATTCGCAGACCACTCGGTGGTGTTCAAACACCTCAATCAAGGCCTCCACATTTATATATGATTGTATGCAGACCTGCTGGGTGTGGTGGTCAGGGAGGACATTCATGAGAGTCTCACAGGCTAACTGCTCGACTACTTGCCTGGAGTCATTAATGCCCAGCTGTAGCCAACATCCCATCTTCCCCCAGATTTCAAATGCTTGAGCCCTGGTCGGCTGCTCTTAGTCGAATTTCCAGAGGTTGCACTCTCTCACCTGCTGGTCTGCTGTGATACCATAGTGCTCTAGCACTTCGGCCTTAAGGGTATTGTAGTCAATGGCCTGCTCCGCATGGAGGTCATAATAGGCGCGCTGCGTGTCCCCTTTCAGATCCCCTTTG
Source organism: Erpetoichthys calabaricus (assembly GCF_900747795.2). Lineage (NCBI taxonomy): Eukaryota > Metazoa > Chordata > Cladistia > Polypteriformes > Polypteridae > Erpetoichthys > Erpetoichthys calabaricus. Next base: position 311,234,156 of record NC_041396.2, on the reverse strand, counting down.
GCCAATTTGTTGGCCAAATCTACATGCATTCAGTGGTGTCTAATTATGTTACTCGATATCCAGAGGCTGTTCCCTTGTGTTCAGCCACGTCTATCGTTTAGGAATTTGTATGGGTCTTTGCACGTAGGGGCATCCCTAAGGAAGTCTTTACGGACCAAGGGACGCCTTTCACCTCAGAGACGTTCAAGGAAACGGCCAAGTTACTTAAGATAAAGCATTTAAAGACTGTGGTGTATCATCCTCAAACCGATGGTCTAGTAGAAAGATTTAATCAGACTCTCAAATAAATGCTCCTCAAGGTGCTCAGAGGGGACAGGCAAAAAAGGGATCAGCTCCTCCCCCTTATACTCTTTGCCTATAGGGAAGTCCCACAAGCCTCTACGGGGTTCTCACCTTTTGAATTACTATAAGGACGACAACCTCTGGGAATATTGGATATTTAAAAAAAAGGATGGGAAGGAGAGGCTCTTCCCTCTACCAATATATTACAGTATATTGCGCAGTTACGCGATTGATTTGGGAAAATTTGACCGATATTAAAAAGTCAAATGGAAGAGGCACAAGCAGCACATGCCCATTATTATGACCATGGTACGACTCTCCGAGAATTCATTCAGAGGAACCGTGTGTCTTGTTGTTAGTTCCTACCTCCTATTCTAAATTGCTACCCCATTGGCAAGGCCCTTATGAAGTTAAGGAGAGGAAAGGGCTCATTGATTATTTGGTGAAACAACCCAATCGTCGACCAAGCGAGCAGGTTTATCATGTAAACTTGCTGAAGCCGTGGCAGGAAAGGGATCCTAATCCCTACTCCGCTCAGCACTGCTCCTTCTTTGCTCAGAACGATATCCCTAACTTTGACACTGAATTAAATTCTAGACAGAAATGGGAGCTCAAAGTAGCCATCCTGTCCATGCACGAGGAAGTGAGTGTTAAACCTGGAAGGACCTCCCTAATTGCACACAAGATTGTGACAGAACCAGGGGTTATCGTTTGAGAACACCCTTATCAACTTCCCGAGGCAAAGAAAGCAGAGGTGGAGCTTGAAATCAAATGCATGCTGGAACTAGGAGTGATAGAGGAGAGTTATAGTTCCTCGTCCAGTCCAATATTATTGGTTAGTAAGCCCGACGGGAGTTGGATTTTTTACAATGAATTCCATCAACTTAATCAAGTCTCCCAATTTGACGCTTATCCAATGCCTTGAATGAACGACCTCCTTGAGAGGCTTGGACAGGCAAGATTTTTAACCACTACTGATATGACAAAGTGGTACTGGCAGGTTCCTCTAATGGACTCCACGAAGGTCAAGACCGCATTCAGCACCCCTTGTGGACACTGGCAGTATCATGTTCTTCCATTTGGGTTACATGGAGCTCCTGCAACTTTCCAGCGTCTGGTGGATAAAGCGATCCGCCCTCATAACACATATAGTGCTGCCTACTTAGATGACGTTGTCATTTATTCCAGCACATGGAAGGAACATGTACAGCAGGTTAAAGCTGCCATCTTAAATCAGCCATTCAGTTCTGTTTTGGACTTGTGTCTGTGAACATCTCTGTTCAAACCTAACCATTTTGCAGCCAAGGAGCAATATATGGGTGGCTTCCCCAAACCTTTATGATGACTTTGTTTTATTGTATTAGGATTGAACTATCATACGTTATATGCTTCTCCAAGGGTACTGTTTAACAACATTACCTGAGTTTATTCTTTCGGGAAAATTCAAGATTATATTCGAGGTTTATAGCATTTAGACTGTATTGCTAATAGATATCTCTACTCTAATCTTTCTACTCCGCTGCTTGGGGGCTTGTTCAGTTCTGGACGTGCTCTGTCTCTGGGCATGTCACAGGACTGGGACTTTGTGGTCTAGCCTCAATTGGGGAGGCAAAATGGTGGGGGGGGGGGCAAGTTATTAGTTATTATCTATCCTTTTTACCCCCACAATTGAAAGTGCCAACACAACAACAGGCTTCATAGCCATAACTACTGGCAAAATTGGAAATTAAGTTTAAACCTATCATATGTAATAATATACTACCTTAATTTAAGACTGTAAAATGACAACAAAAGTTCAGAAGCAATGTACCTATGACCAAACAGTGAACTTTTTGAGCTGAAATGTGAAAGGTCTAAATCACAAATTAAAGAGAAAGAAAGTATTCTCTCACCCATCCATCCATCCATTATCTAACCTGCTATATCCTAACTACAGGGTCATGGGGGTCTGCTGGAGCCAATCCCAACCAACACAGGGCAGAAGGCAAGAAACAAACCCCGGGCAGATAGTAGTAATTTTAAGATAGGAATTTTAAAGGACTCTCACTTAATTAGCAAGGATCAGTTTTGGTTGCAAAGAGGTGTAGGATTCTTAATTCATAGAACAATTTCATTTGTAGTATCAGATGTAGTATCAGATCCTGAAGGGCAATATGTGATGGTGGTGGGTAATTTATTTAAATGTAAAATGATTTTGAAAAATATCTACACCCAATGTGGATGATAGAGACTTCATCCAAAACGTTTACGTATCCTTTCTTAATGTGAACACTCATACAATTATAATGGCTTTAATTGTACCAATGTAATTTTAAATCTGGACCTAGATAGGTCTTCAGTTACAGGGGCAATAACAGTTTATAATTGATCATAACTTATCAGACCCATGGAAATTTCTAAATCCATACTTAAAAGCATATTCCCTCTTTTCTCCAGTACATCATCGTCACTCAGGAATTGATTATTCCTTTATAGATAAAAATTTGTTGCCCACAACAAGTGTGACAATATTCTTATCTCTGACGATTCCCCTCTGATCATGGAGCTCAAACCACTATGCCCCACATACTCATCTCACAGATGGCATCTTAACCCCTTGTTATTAGCTGATGAGAATTGTACAGAATTTATATCCAAGCAAATTGATTTTTTAGAGACAAATGCATCCTCAGAGGTCCTTGTGTTTGGCCCGAACATTTGTGCATGGATCAAACTACTGTATACCAGTCCAGAAGCTTCAGTTTGTATTAACAACATTATTTCAGACTACTTCAAACTAGAACATGGTACTAGACAAGGATGTCCCCTGTCACCACTGCTGTTTGCATCGCCACTGAGCCATTGGCTGTTCACTTTCAAAATGCATCTGAGATAAAGGAGATCATCAGAGAAGGACTTGAACAGATAATATCACTATATGCAGATTATATGGTACTGTATACATCAGACCCACAAAATTCTGTGCCTGCATCCTTAACCACACTTGCAGAATGTCAAAAGATAACAATTAATTTGAACAAAAGTGTGTTTTTTCCAGTTAATTCTCTAGCAAACAACATTAGATTGGACATCTTCCCTTTTACCATTGCAGATCAGTTTAAATACACATCACAAGTAAATATAAAGCTCATTTTAAACAAAATTTTGCTGATTGCATGGGACGTGCATAGATGGTCTACCCTACATTTTACTTTAGCATGGGGAATTAACATTATGATTCAAAAGGCAACCCTACAACGACCTAAATAAGAAGGTGGCACGGCTCTACCTAACTTTTAGTTTTATTACGAGGTGGCAAACATATATGTTTGGTCTGCAACTGAAATGAAATCCTGCAGTACTTCTTTATATTTCTTGCTTTGTACTCCAGTAAACACAAGGTATCATCAGTATACTAACCACCCAATTGTTCTTCATTTACTCAGAATAAGGAGCCAATGTAGGAAGCACTTCAAGTTAGTCAAAGTCAAAGTGAACTTTATTGTCATCTCAGCCATATACAAGTATACAGATAGACGAAATTGCGAAGCTCAGGGTCCACAGTGTAACAACATGACGTGCAAATAATAAATTAAAAATAGAATTAAAATTTAAATTTAAAAATAAAACACAAACAAGACAAGACCTTGTGCAAAGACAAGACAAAGAAGTAGCAGCAATATTGATGTGTAAGATATGTAATATAATAAATTAAATAATAAATAATAGATATAGATAATACAGAAATGATCTGAGTATGATAATAGTTGTTTAAGACATGTGTAAACAATGACAGGTCAGAAGGATATCAAGAATGTCAAAATACTTAAGGGTCAGTATGAGATTTTCAGTTCTTCTCTACCTGCACACTCGTCTGTGCAGGGCAGTGGCTCGCATGTATAAAAGTTCTGTTTCTAGAGGTGGATGAGGCCGTGTGGAAGATCCCAGGGGCAGCCTGGTGTTAAGGAGTCTAACAGCTTGGGGTAAAAACTCTCTTGCAGCCTGGCAGATCTGGCTTTGATGCTGCAGTATCTTCTCTTGGATGGCAGAAGTGTGAAAAGTCCATGTGAGGGGTGTAAGGGGTCCTGCACAATGCTGCAGGCCTTGCGGACCCTGAGTTTGTAAAATATGTCCTGTAGTGAAGGGAGAGGCACCCCAATAATGTTCTCTGCTGTCTTCACTATCCGTTGCAGGCGCTTGCGGTCGGATATGTTGCAGTTGCCATACCAGGCCGTGATGCAGCTGGTCAGAACACTCTCAATGGTGCCTCTGTAGAACATGGTGAGGATGGAAGGGGGAAGACGTGCTCGCTTCAGTCGCCTCAGGAAGTGTAGTCTCTGCTGGGCTTTCTTGATTAGTGATGAGGTGCTATGTGTCCACGTAAGTTCCTCAGTTATGTGCACACCGGTACTCCTAACAGTCTCCACATCTAAACCATTGATGCTGAGTGGGATGTGGCAGGACATGATTTTCTCACGATTATCTCTTTTGTCTTGTCGACATTGAGAGATAGATTATTGTCTTCACACCTTGCAGGCAGCCGTTCCACCTCATCTCTGTATGCTGTTTCATCATCCCTTCTTATCAGTCCCAGCACCGTCGTATCATCCGCAAACTTGATGATGTGGTTGGTGTTGTGCGCGGCTGTGCAGTCTTGAGTCAGCAGGGTGAACAGCAGTGGACTAAGCACACAGCCCTGCGGTGCTCCAGTGCTCAGTGTGATGATGCTGGAAGTGTTGTAGCCCATCCAAACTGACTGGGGCCTCTCTGTCAAGAAATCCAGGAACCAATTGCAGAGGTTGGTGTTCAGGCCCAACCTGCTCAGTTTTACAACCAGATTTGGAGGGAAGAGCTAAAGTCTATGAATAGCATCCTGACATGTGTGTCTTTTTTATCCAGATGTGTCAGGGAGACGTGAAGGGCAGAGCATATGGCATCCTCAGTTGACCTGTTTGAGCGGTATGCAAACTGAAGAGGGTCAAGGGAGGCAGGGAGATTAGTCTTTATGTGTGACATGACTACCTTTTCGAAGCACTTCATTATGATTGCCGTGAGTGCAACTGGTCGGTAGTCATTCAGGCATGTCACTGATGACTTCTTCGGTACTGGTATAATGGTGGTTGACTTGAAGCATGCTGGGATTGATGACTGGCTCAGAGATGTGTTGAAGATGTCTGTGAGGACACCAGCCAGTTGACTGGCACATTCTTTGAGCACACGACCAGGTATGTTGTCAGGTCCTGCAGCCTTGCGTAGATTGACTCTGGATCGAGTCCTCTTCACGTCATTTATGGAGACACAGAGTGCCTGGTCAGTGGAGGGAGGTGTTGCTTTTCTCGCAGACTCTTTGTTCTGAGCCTCAAACCATGCAAAGAAGTTGTTCAGCTCACCCGGAAGGGAGGCATCACCATCGCTGCTGTGTGGGTTGGGCTTGTAGTTTGTAATTTGTCTGAACACCCTGCCACATACGACATGTGTCTCTGGTGCCACTGAATTGTTTGTTGATCCTCTGTGCGTATGCCCACTTAGCTCTCCTTATAGCGCGAGACAGGTTGACTCTGGTCATCCTGAAGGTGGCCTTGTCTCCAGATCTGAAGGCTGCATATCTGATCTTGAGCAGCTTGTGCACTTCTCTTGTCATCCAGGGCTTTTGGTTGGCTCTTGTGGTAACATCCTTGGTAACAGTAACATCCTCTATGCATTTGGAGATGTAGCCAGTCACAGAGTCTCTGTACTCCTCCAGATTGATGGAGTCACCATTCATAGCAGCCTCTCTGAAAATGTTCCAGTCTGTCAATTCGAAGCAGTCTTGGAGAGCTGAAACAGCAACAACCTGGCACACTCTGATGCTCTTGTGGGCTGGTTTAGTGCACTTCAGCAGGAACTTGTATGCAGGGACCATAAAAATGCTGATATGATCTGAATAGCCAAGGTGGGGGTGGGGTAGGGCCTTGTAGGTGTCAGGAGCGCTCGTGTAAACATTGTCCAGACAGCTTCCCCCTCTAGTAGCAAAGTTCACATTCTGGAAGAATTTTAGGAGAAATGACTTCAAGTTGGCATGATTGAAGTCTCCAGCAATAATGAAGAATGCCTCTGGGTGCATCGTTTGCAGTTTGCTGATGATCTTGTAGAGTTCCGCTAGTGCCTGGTTAGCATTTGCGCTAAGCGGGAGGTAGACGGCAACCACCAGCACGCAACTGTATTCCCTCAGCAGGTAGAAAGGCCGACACCTTACTGATAAAACCTCTATCAGCGGGGAACAGTGTCACGCAACTGAGGCAGCGTTCGTACACCACTCTCTGTTCACATAAACACACAGTCCGCCCCCGCGGGTCTTACCGGACAAAGAGGCATCTCTGTCCGCTCGGAAGATGGTCAGTCCATCTAGCTGGATGGCCGAGTCTGCAATGTTGTCCTAGAGCCATGTCTCAGTGAAAATAAAGATGCGTCAGTCTCTCATTTCCCACTGCTTGGCCCGCTGCAGCTTTATATAATCCAGCTTGTTGTCCAGCGATCGGATGTTCGCAAGCAGAATAGACGGTATCGCAGGTCTGGTTGGGTTAGTTTTTAGCCTTGTGCTAACACCTCCGCGTTTAACTTGTTTCTGCTTCCAATCGCTGCGCTTGCGTTTTCGCCAGCTCAGCTTCTCAGGCTGCCGAAGTAAGCAAAGGCTGCGGAGCGTTTCTGTCACCTCACTGGATATTTCAGCGCAGTTTCTTCAGAAATTGAGCAGGATTTGCCACTCGTAAATGTATGTCTGTGTACTACTATCACTTAAATCTACTTTTTTACTTATACTAGTTGACAAAGACAAACAAAGATTAACACTAAACACCGCAGACTCGGGAGCTCTGTAAGCCACAGCCTGCACAGGCGCCGCCATATCTAGAGAATATCTGTGGCACCTCTACATAATAATCACGTCTTTCCACCCTCTACAGTTTTTAATGTTTGAAAAAAGTATGGGATTAAATCATTTTGAGATTTGTAAATAAGTAATGTCTTTGCAGCCTATGAACAATTACATTCCAAATTTAAAATCCCTTCAACACAACTTTTCCACTATCTCCAAATTAGAAACTTTGCTAAACAAAATATGCCCAATTTTCCTCACCTCCCACCTATTTCCATTCCAGAAGAGATATTGATCAGTCTTTTAGACTCAGACAGCACTTCTATAATATATAAAACCATTTTAAAGTCCCTTCCTTTTAAAGATCCCAGAGTACAGTGGGAAAAGGATCTCTCACTCAACATTTCAGAAACGGAGTGGAAGGCAGTCAGCTATGCGGTCATATGCAGTGGTTATAAGACCCTGGTTTCAAGTATATATTAAAAGTGCTGAGCCTCGTTAAAACATTCCACCCCGTGTGCACAAAAGCCAATCAGTGGTCCCTGCACTTTACCAACGTACGCGAGCGGTGATCAAACGCTAGTTGTCCACTGCACCCGCTGTAGCATTAACAACTGATGGATGTACTTATCATGCTCCCGAAAACTATCTCACTGTGACCTCCCCATTTTATCAAATTTGAGTGGGAAATGTAACATCCAGTTCTTCAACCCCGTCCTGTGTATTAGCAGTACGCTACCACTCACCTAGCTGTGAATCTTCAAGAGGCAGAAACTAGAAAGGTCTAGAGCCTCAATCACAGTAACCACAGACAATGCAAGAAACACAGTCAATGCTGCCAGCGAAGCAATACTGGGTCCACATATAGGATGCTTAGTCCATACTTTAAAAAAACAATGGAAATCGACCAGGTATCTTGACTTCTGGGAAAAATCTGAAGACATAATTCTTTTTTCCATCGAAGCACGACAGCATCTCAAATTTTACAATTCAAGCAGGAGATGCTTCACTTGCCAAAACACATTCTCATCCACTGTGGTTGAGCGGTATCTAGAACAGCAAGCTGCTGTTTACTCCACGTTAACAGAGCGGACCCTCAAGAACAAGGAGATTGCCATTCTGTCTGACCAAGAGGTCAGTGTTTTAGAGAAGGTGATCGAGATTATGAAGCCTTTGAAGACTGTCACTACAATACTGAGCCATGAAACGGTGCCATTGATTTCAATGATCCTCAGAACAATGATTCTGAAATCAATGGAACAGAATAATGACGACACTCCTACTGCCAGGGAAATCAAGCATGTTGTCAGTGAAAACCTGTAAAACAGATGCCCTGACCCTGGTCTTCAGGACTTTCTTCACAAGTGCACTGCCCTTGATCTAAGGTTCAAGACTCTTCCTCACTTGGATCCTGCCTGTCATCACAGGAATTCTGAGAAGCACAGAGCATGTACGTTACATTAAGGTTGATATTTTATATTAAAAGACTTGTGTCTTAATTGACCCCTATAATTTTGAACTCTTTTTTTTAAATGTCATTTAAAATTCCAGGGTGAGAGTAGAGATGTGACAAAGGCCAGTCTATCAACTTCTCAGGCCAATTCAATGCCAGTGACGGCCTCCTTCAAAGAGGTCAGCCATGGCTGAACTTTTTGGCCCACACTTTGAAACTGGCCAAAGCCTGATTTGAAGCAGCAGTTGAGGGAGGAAGTGTATGAATACAACCGCCTTGTCTGGTTGAAGGCTCCTGAGCCAGTGTTAACCTAATCTAGCCATGATGACAAAATGCTTTCTGGCTATACCTGCCAACTTGGTCCCCAGCAAGAGGATTTTCTTGACGGCCAGTGACGTAGCTACTGCCAACCGATCTGCCCTCTCTTCTGACAATGTGGACAAACTAATAGTTTTGAATAAAAACTTAAAAACAGAATGAAGCTTGAGCACCGTTCAGAGGTGTACATTGGACTGATACAGTCATCGATCACAAACTTAATCACAAATATGATTCATTGCTCTTAAAGGCACAGGTATTTAATTTTGTTATTCAGCTCTGTATTGCTATTTATTTTGTAATATTTTCATAGCATAAGAAATGCTTATCAATGTATGTGTATGTTCAGTGTGAGTTTATTTGCTGTTTACACTGTGTAATACATGACAACGTCTTAGTTCCTTATTCTTAGAAAGAATGCCTGATTGTACCTGCTGTCTCAGTTACTCTGTACTCTTTTAATAACACAAGAGATGTTTCAGTTTATAACATATTACCTTTGTTTTTAATTAGCCATACTTCTTCATATATACAAAAAAATCTGTATGTCTGTCCGCTTTTCACGAGAGAATTATTTAACGGATTTAGATCAGGTTTTTTTCTATCATTTGCTTGAACATTCTGGTTGAGTATCATAGTTTGCTTGCAGTACCGATTTATTTCCACGAATTCAAGAGAGACACTGTGGGTCGAGGGGAGCCAGGCGGGTCCCTCGTCACTCACGCACCGGTCTCCGTTCAAGTCGCTGTACCTCTCACCACGTGTTGGAGAGCACTTTGCCTCCGCTTAGATAGCGATACCTGTTTGGTCAGCAGACATTATCATCTACAGATTGTTAAGGAGTAATGTTTGACGTTTCTGAGAGAGAAATCAGAGCTACGTGTATTTTAGAGGGTAGCTGCTGATTGCCGGAGAAAACAGTGCCTTTCTCCTCAATTGAGGGATACTCTCCTGTCAGTGCGGAACACGATCAGATACAGTGCCAAAGTTTGACGTTGGAGCGTACCTACCTTTCGCTTGGCCAGAATTACATTTTTTATTTTATTATTGATTTTTAAAGTTTGCCACAGGGGACAGCTAGTAAAAAATATATGCAAAAGTGTGTGTTACGCATTTACTGCTTAATACAGTACAAGTTGCAGAGTATCAAATAGACTACCTCAGGGGTTGGTGGATGGTGAACTTTTACAGCTGTCTGTTCAAAATAAATGAAAAGAAACCTAGCTTTATGCTTTTGAATTTGACTAGCCTCAAAGTAAAAGTGGAAGTAAATGTAAAAGCAAACACACCAGGTGATTCGATGGGCCTAGCAATAGATGGTGAACCAACATCTCAAGTTGTCTCTATCCTGCATAGAGTGATGGCTCGAGAACAGGATCACGTGAGTACCCAGTATGACGTGAGTGACGTCACGCCAATTTCTTCAGATGCGTCAATCAAGGCCGTAAACGAATGGGCGTTGATAATAACTTTACCCAGGGAGGTCATGCCTGATCCCCACTTGGAACTTCAATTTCAATTTCAGGTAACATTGGCCTCTTTAAAAAGAGAATAGTGGAATTATGACTCACTGAAGTTGGCCAAAAATGCACTAGTTCTAGTTCTAGGATAGTGTACCACCCACTCCATTCCACCAGGACTCCACTTTGTACTTGAACATCATTTTTTTATCGTTTGTCATAACACAAGGGTGAGGTGATGTCATTCTTGCTGGTACCAAAACCTTACCGGCGGCAACTTTGTGAGTAAACACACCGACCTCCTGGGTGGCAAACCTGGCACTGACAAAACACTGAAAAGGATAAAACTTCAGGTTTTAATGGCCAGGAATTAATGAAGAGGTCTGTCGTTTTTGCGTTTCATGTCAGCAATATCAAATGCTCCTCTCATCCCATTCCTCTGATAGATATACCTTCTGAGTGTATCAGGATGGACATAGTAGGTCCTCTTGAACCCTCAGCCAGAGGACATAAATACATTCTGGTCTTCGTGGATTATGCCACATGGTAACATTCTACTTCACATTTAAGACATTCAGATTACTTGTGAACACAAGGAGTGATGGGAAAAGAAATCCACATCTCACAGTGTGTCAAATGTGTGCAGATGGTGCAGACCTATAAATACCTGGGAGTGCAGCTGGATGATATATTAGACTGGACTGCCAATACTGATGCTCTGTGTAAGAAAGGACAGAGCTGGTTATACTTCCTTAGAAGGCTGGCGTCCTTCAACATCTGCAATAAGATGCTGCAGATGTTCTATCAGACGGTTGTGGCGAGCGCCCTCTTCTACGCAGTGGTGTGCTGGGGAGGCAGCATAAAGAAGAGAGACGCCTCACGCCTGGACAAACTGGTGAGGAAGGCAGGCTCTATTGTTGGCATGGAGCTGGACAGTTTAACATCTGTGGCAGAGCGAAGGGCGCTGAGCAGACTCCTGTCAATCATGGAGAATCCACTGCATCCACTAAACAGGATCATCTCCAGACAGAGGAGCAGCTTCAGCGACAGACTGCTGTCACCGTCCTGCTCCACTGACAGACTGAGGAGATCGTTCCTCCCCCAAACTATGTGACTGTTCAATTCCACCCGGGGGGGTAAATGTTAACATTTAACATTATACAAAGTTATTGTCTGTTTTTACCTGCATTGTTATCACTCTTTAATTTAATATTGTTTTTTGTATCAGTATGCTGCTGCTGGAGAATGTGAATGTCCCCTTGGGATTAATAAAGTATCTATCTATCTATCTATCTATCTATCTATCTATCTATCTATCTATCTATCTATCTATCTATCTATCTATCTATCTATCTATCTAAATGTCTTATAACAAAATAATCTAAAATCTTATTTTATTTAAAAACGCTCTCATGGTAGTTAGTCCATCGCATAATTGCATACAATACTTAAAAGAAAATATTCTGATATATGAAATTTAGCTATGCTTAATATATTGATTTCTTTTACCAAAGCACCAGCACCAGCACCAATGCTTCCTACCACTTTGGAGGGAGGGCAGGGGTTGGTGGCCGACAGAGTTGACCAGGCAACTGGGCCGGAATGGCTGCAGGTTTTCATTCAAACCTTTTTCATAGTAAGTGACCAGTTTTCACTGCTAATTAATTTCTTTTCTTTATCCCAGTTTTTAAAGATTCGGTCCCCTGAATTGATTCTTTTCTTCATTAAATGACAGCCAAACAGAAATTAGACATGAAACGAGCCAACAGATTATCAATTAAACTGGGGATTCAAACTCCAACCAATTTAATTCCAACCACTTTCTTAATGAGATGCTGATTCTTGCTGTTAATTGAACCCGTCATTTAATTCTATGGCTTGTTCCTACTCTCATTCTGCCACAGCAGACGTTTCCAAAACTTTGATTTTCTGTTTTACTGACACCTTCACCTCACTATTTTCAGCTATTGTGTGATGGGCACAGGTTAGCTGGTCATGTGGCTGCTTGTTTTGCGTCTCATTATTGTTCAGCTGCTAATTAAGGACAAAGAAACAACTAAGGGGTCTGAGTCACGTCAATTAAAACAAAGGCAAAAGAAGTTAATTAGCAGCAAAAATTGATCAATAATTAAGGAGATGGTTAGAATGAAATCCTGCACCCACTGCGGCCCTCCAGGACTGGAGTTCGACACCCCTGTTGTAAAGTACTTTGAGCTGCACCATCTGTATGAAAATGTGCTATAGAAAAAAATGTTGTTGTTGTTGAAAACCCAGCTGATGTGCTCCTGGCACAAGTCATTCATGGTGGCTTACTGCCCACTGCCCGCTGCTGCCAGGACAGACTCTGACTCAATGTTTATATGAAACATGGGGTTTGAAAATGGACGGAAGAAAAACACAAAAAGAAAAATCAATGAAATGATGACGCATTTAGTTTTGTAAAATTACTGAACAGGAAAAGCCAATATTAGAATTTATCATTTTTAAGTTAGCGTCCATATGCTTTAATTAATTCTTTGCTGTATTTTATTATTCTTAGAAAAAGCTTTGTTTATGACTGAACATTCTAATTTTGGACATTAGGTACATAAATTTGATTTAGTACATCTTCTACAGCATATCGATTATGGCATATTGACATGTGCTATAGTGAAATGCCATTACAGACATCACGTCTATTGTCACACTTAACTTTCCTTTTCTCTCTGATTTCAAGTTTTCCTCTCAGGATTCTGCAACTTTTTCTGAACTTCTTAATTTTTCAGCCCGGCAGTTTCTCTCAGGGATTTATTCTTCTTATTTATGCTCAGATAAATATTGTGTACATTTATATTTATTCATTTTGAGAGACACATCACAAATTGTTTAGGCTTTCTCTTTCATTTTTCCAGTGGCTGCAGGGTTGTTGTAGAGCACAATGGCTCCAGCTGCTTAATACGCAGAAAGTGTTCAGTTATCTTGGTAAGATGTTTCAAAATATAATGACACAATACAGTTGTGTGTGCTCATTCCTGTGTTTTGATATTTTATTTCTTTATTTGACCACAAGTGTCTTTCAGTGATCATTAACAAAGACCTGATGGTTTATATCTGTGCGTTTAGATAAACCTCAGCTTGTTGATTTCAAACACGTGAAAGTTCTTTGTGCCAAGTTTTGTCACTAATCCCAAACAATGCTGTGACTGTCCACTCAGGTCCTAAATTTGATTCAGCTCATCGTATTTCCTGATTGTGACGTCTGTTCAAGTGAAATGCCATTAAATAAACACACACAGCTGAAGTCATTTTGTGGTTAAATTCCTTGACTTTGCTCTCTGGTGTCAGCTTCTTGTCTCAGGTTTCTCCAGTTTGCACTGAGCTCTATTTGATTTATTCCCTTGACGGCTCTTCTTTTCCCCTAACCACAGGCTGCCGAGTTGCAGGTTACACAATCTGCTGCACTGATGAAGTTGTTGGAAGTGTCTCCCTTCCCAGAATTCTCTTTAGATAGATAGATAGATAGATAGATAGATAGATAGATAGATAGATAGATAGATAGATAGATAGATAGATAGATAGATAGATACTTTATTAATCCCCAAGAGGAAATTCACATACTCCAGCAGCAGCATACTGGCTGGGTGCACTAATGTGGACGTGGAATTGATGCAACATACAAGAAGAGCACAAATTATAAAAAATATCAAGTCTGACACAGTTTAGGGGAAAGTGATTTTACTATGTTTTATATCATATTATTTAAATTGTTCATAGGATTGTAGACAATTTTATTTGTTATGTTATTATTGTGTATGTTTTAACTGTAAGCACATTATCCGTGAAGCAGCTTCAGACAGAGAGCCGTTTCACACCAGAAGGGATTTTCTTCTGCGTTCAGAAGGGAGGGTACACACCTTTTGCAGACCAGTAGGATTTAGAAGCTGAAACCTTTAAACAGCACAAATATATTTTTAATAAAGGTCAATTTCGACTTGTCATTTTCTGGACTTTCCGCATGTGTAAAAATTATGCTGTTGAACCATTGGTCATCTTTGTTCATGCTCACCTCATGGACATGTACTGATATGGTCTTTCAAAATGACATTAGACAGAGAGGGGCTACGAATGTTCACCTTGGCCCTGACTGGCTTTAAAAAATCATCAGCTTAAAATGAAAGCATTCATTCTGTCATCTGCTGAATTGAAGAACCAGGAAGGAAGAGAAGCAGAATGAACACAGCCACACGGCCATTAAGGGACTGAAAAGCCTCACACATTCAAATGTGTCAGTCTGCATCATCCATGACAGCTCCTCAAACACCCAGCTTGTATCTCTGATTTGCACACCCAATGACCTTTTTAATTGCTGCACTTTTTTGGCAGATTAAGAACATTTCAGGATGTTAAAATCTATAATGATGGAATAAAAATTTATTGCCTGTTTCCTTTGCTTGCATTATTCTTTGCTCTCTGTTGACGTCTTGGGAAACGGAGAACAGAGGAGACGTCTTCTAATAGGTGAAGTGTAGTACAGTAGCAGTCAGTCCTGGGTGAAGACACAATCTGTAGTTCCGTAGGATTGTGTCTGCAGGCTGCATGTCCTTCCAGGCCAGGTGATTGGAAGAATAAGAGAACCAGAACAGAGGAGGGGGACGTGTGAGTGTCCACATACCAAAGTAACTGGGCATAGGAATAAAAATATTTCATATTGATGGAAAGAGTGGAACCCTCCAATGATAAAATATGCAGCATACAAGGGCAGCCCAAAATATAATAAGTTAGACAATGCATGACATGTTTTAGTGTGGAGTACATCACATCCTGCACATGCTGACACCAATAAATTGGATTCTTTGGGAAGCCTCTGTTTATTTTTTTCCAAGCAAATACAAAAGCCACACATGATCTTTTAGAAACACAAAACCAAGCACAATAAGACAAAAGACAACCCTAAGAGATTTTTTCAATATTGTAGAAGTAAAAGAACAGTCAAGGAGGAGGTGAAGTGCATCAGAAATAGTAAAGGGGAGTTAAAAGAGGCAGTGAAATAGCGAATCCTGTAAATTTGCATTTTTCTGAGGTTCTTACAAGTGAGGAAGTAGGTAACCTCCCAATGGTAAATGCGACTACTAAGGAGGTACTGAGTGATTTACAAATTGTAGAGGGAGAAGTGCTGCTCAGATTTAAAAGGCTTAAATCAAACAAATCTCCAGGACCAGATAATATTTACCCTTGAGTCCTTTATGAGGTTAGTGTGGAAATATGTAAAACCATGATGCATATTTTTAGGAAGTCGCTGTGCCCTGGGAAATTCTGAAGGACTGGAAAATGGCAAATATGATCCCATTATACTGTATAAAAAGTGTGGCAGGGCAAATTCAAGCAACTATAGGCCAGTAAGCTTAACCTTAGAACTTCCACAAAACATTCTGATTTACTGGGTCACATTTAACACCAGAATTGCCAAAGCCTACGAAACATCTCGCAAGCCCGGCCCACCTTAAATCTGCTCACACCTCTCCATTCAGTGTCTTTTGTCTTGTAAATGTGTCAATAAGCCCAAGAAGTAAGCAGCCTGCTATCCAATCCTCCCACCGCCCCAAAAACGCCAAAAACATCTCCCATCTCAAGCTTTGTTTATCAGGGAGTGAGATACCTCAAGCTGTATAGGCTAAAAAATATATTGTTGTTTGGAACACATGCATTTCATGTGTGTTTCGTGTCTACAAGGATCTATGTAAGTGTAGGGTGACAGGAAATGTGAGAAATGTTGAACACATGGACGTTTCTTGTGGGGAGAGCTTCTGTTCTCTTTCTCCGATGTAGAACCCTCATCCTCATCTGAGTTCATCTCTGTTATAGCAAGTCTTTATGTGAAAACACCTGTGTCAGATCGGAGGGAGCATGAACGCGACTGAGAGAATAAAAGTGAATAAAAAAAACACTAACCTTTACAAGTACAATACATTTACAGTGGCTGTTACAGACTCAAATCAAATGTATGTTTTTATTGTATAATAGTAACAATAAGAGCAGGTCACTACTCAAAACGTTTATTTTGTGACACTGGAAGGCTTGAACCAGCGACATTTTGAATAGGAGTCAGCAGTTCTTACCGCTGTACTACCAAAGAACTCCCAACAACAAACCACACCATCCCGATTTCTTTTTCTTTAGTTATAGTCTTGAATAAAAACTCACTTGTTCGGTTATACTTGTACCTTTTGTGAAAGTGTTTATTTGATATTTGGACTTCAGTCTTCACACATTATACACTTTAAGTCAAAATGTTGTTATTAGTAATAAAACACGAAAAAAGTTTGTCTTTTAGGTATGTATTCAACATTTCTGTTATGCTACACTTATGTGTAGACACGGAACGCACATGAAATGCATGTGTTCCAAATAACAATATATTATTTAGCATATACGGCTCAAGGTATCTCACTTCCTGATAAACAAAGCTTGAGCTGGGAGAACGATTTTTGCCGTTTCTGCGTCGGTGGAAGGATAGGATAGCAGGCTGCTTGCACTTATCGACACATTTACAAAACAAAAGACGCTGATGGAGAGGTGCGAACAGATTTAAGGTGGGACGAGTTTACAAGTTTTTTCACAAACTTTGGTAATTCTAGAGTTAACAGGCACTGGGCCAACCTGGAAAACAGCTGACTACGGCAGTATTTCTTCAGGCCAAAGAGTGGGGCAGTGAGCGGGGGATGGGGGTTGATTTCAGTCCCTTAGTGCTTCCAATAAGTGTCACTTTAGAGAAGAGATTATTAATTTTGACACCTGGCTCGACAAGGAAAACAGCTGACCTCCCCAATGCTCGACCAGGCATAAAGGGGTCGATGTCAGTTACTTAGCATCTCCAAAGAAGTGCCACATGACTAGACCAGCATTCAAAAATGCATTCTAGAGTGATACCAAGGATCCTCATAATAGTAAAGGGACCTCAGTTCCCCACCCAGTATATATAAATTCCAAGTCCCATTTTCTGCTAGAGCCAATGTTTCAGGAAGGTCTCTAGGGTGGCCTGGGATTTGCCCAGGCTTCTTGGTTAATCACCTTGTTCATCACCTTGAATAAGGTGTCTCCATTCAACCCTTTAAAACTTAATTATTTACAATGTGTTGAAAATGTCCATCAACAATAATATACTGAAACCTTCCAGCTTGGACCTGACTTCCATGAAGGGTACCAATAGATCCGAGAGACTTAGCAGAGAAAGGTGAGGGGATGCTTGGCTGAAAGGGCCTGATTTCTTTGCCTTAGAGGAACTGGATGCAGAGGCCTTTAGACCGAAGTTCTTACAGCTGGTATATCTGACTGCCACTGGCTTTTCTGCGGGACCATCACTGTACCCATCAGGTCTTCCCTGGGTGCCCCTCCGCCCAGGGCAAAGGCTCATACAGCTGGATTTTCCCACACTTTGGTTGCTTTTGCCTACATGTCCAGAGGCTTTTCGGGGATGTTGTCATTGTTTTTGACCTTTTGTTGACATGACAGTAGACTCCTGGGGAGGGGGGCTTTGACATTTTGGACACCTTTGTGTCTAAAGCTAGGGCATATGAAAGGTATTTTTTTGATGTGAAGACCCCTTATTAGCACAGAGCCTAGGGATCTGCAGTACCGGGGTAGGGGGGATTTGCCCCATCCCCAGTATAGGACTAGTGTTATGGTTGGGAGAAGGGAAAGGGCAACAACAGGGCAAGGGGTAGGTAGGGTTCGGGCTGAAACCTGCTTCAGCCAATCAGGGTTCAAGGGTTAGTTCATATTCAGCTGCGGTACAGGGAAACAGTTCAGGGTAAGGTCCCAGTGATGGGTGCATCTGGTAGAGGGGGCCAAGCCATGTCATTTGATACCTCACTTGGACCCCCTTCCACACATTCCTAAGGGTCAAAAACATCCTTGAAGGGTCCGGCTGAGGTTAGGGAAACCATGAGGGTTAGGCTGCATTCCGAGGGGTGGGTTGCCTTTGGGGTTGGGTCAGGCACTCTGTGCACCACACACCTGCACCACTCAACCCTGGCAACAAAGGCAAAAATGCCCCCGAATATTGGAGGGTGCTAGGGTTTGGAGAACCTGGGGGTCAGGGACCAGCTGGGAGGTGGGAAGTGTAGAACTGTGACGGTGTGGGTTTGCTCCACACTCCCTAAGAACACACATGTGCAGCCATCAAATCAACAGCCAAAGAAATGGGGACCAAAATGCAGCACAGTAAAAATGTTCTTCAATAAAAAAATAAATTAGTAATCCATAAAAACCTAGTGAGAATGTGTGAAGGTTAAAACCAAGTCAATAGATACTCCAATAAACGAGGTTAAAATAAAATCCAGAGACAGACCTTTTCCAGCTAAAATACAAGCCAGGATGCTTCCCTCTAAAATCTGGAGACTCCTGCACTTTCCCTTTCAGGACCTTGCAGTAAAAAGAGAGACTCGCCAACAGGTGATGTCAACCTTCATGTCCAGGCTTGGGTCCCCATTGTAAGGCCATCCACAACCATGGGGCGCTGCAGTAAGTCGCACACGTCTCCACCGCCAGCCCCTTGAGATATGGGCCTGCTCCTACTCCCTGGCCATCGTTCAATAGGAGCGCCCCTTCTCCTGCTCCAGGCTCCTCGCTCCTGACCACCTGCCTCCATTCTGCTCTTTCATGGGATCCCTAAATCCTTCCTCACTTTCCTTCTTCCTTCATTAACCACCATTCCCTCCTCTGCCTCTTTTCCATTTCTGTTCTTTTTTCTTATCCCCCCTTCTGCTGTGCAGGCTCCTCTTATACTGCCTTGCCAAACTGGGTGCAGGTGTGACATGTCGCTCCTTCCAAGGTAAGATTGAGGCATTTGACTGAGGCTCAAATTTGTATGTGTATGTGTGGTCAGCCAGGCACCCCAACAATCCGTGGAGTGGAGTACGCAGTGTACACCTGTCCGCGACTGGACCCTGCACTTCATGGGTCAGAGTTTATTTATTAAAAACTTGCACAGCAGCATGAACCACTTATCACAAGAGCCCAGCACTCTATGGCACTTACTCACAACCCATCCTACCACACCTTACCAAACCCCACTCTGACGTATTTGGGGGGACATGGCCTTGAACATTTTAGGGGGCTAGGGTTAGGTAAACCATGGGGGATAGACACCCAGCAAAGGATAGGCTGCATTGACGAGAAAATGTCCTGTTCTTTGACACCCCATTCACACTCACTACAACTTGGCATCGGGGGAAAGGCCCTCCAAAGGGTCAGAGTGCATTGCAGGCACTTAAACATTTTGGCACTTTACTCTCTCTATGACCCTCTGTATCTGGGGGGACTTAGAAATTTTCAAGTCTCGAGCCCCGTGTCCCTATGGTCTATGGGCAGAATAAAAATATCATTTTGGTGCCCTTTGGAACTTCCAGAACATGACAATCTGGTGCCCGACAGGGACATGTGTGCCACCCCAAGGCACTAAAGAAATCTCAAAATCACTTGAAGGTACCCTTGAAGCATTTTAAAGAAAGCTGAAATGCTGCACCACTTTAGAAATTTTAATCTTGTAACAGAGCAGGAAGTCTTGACTTTAATTTCTAAAATTAAACCTACTATTTGTTCCCTAGAGCCACTGCCAACAAAAGTAGTAAAAAGCAAAGTAGATGTTTTTGCAGTTGTTATAGAAAAAACAGTTTAAGCTCTTATTCAAAAGTACAATGAAATATATCTCGTTCCTCCTATCAACATACAATAATCAAGAAGAAAGAAAAATGATGATATACAAAAAAAAATGTCTTTCCTTCGCCTCTTTACATTAAAGAACAGAAAAAAAAATGAACACTATTTAAGTCCCCCTATCTGTATGCATGGCCTTTAAGTCACTCGCCACTCTACCTTCACTCTGTAATTTGGTCTGAAGGTTTGCCTGCCACTCCATCCAGTCAAAAGACGACCTCTTGTGTCCATTCCTTGGTTTTATAGGTCGAAGGGGGGTTGTGGCACCCAGTCCCAACTGACGTCCTCTCGTTCCCCAGTGAAGGAGCACATAATGACCCTCCCCTCACTGTGCTGACGCCTCCTTCAGGAACTGTCCTATCTATCTGTGACAACTGCTGGCGTGAGCTCAGTAAGGAGCTGCCTCTCTCTTCCACTCTCCCACATGCCATAAGTACTACTGTCTTTCATTGTAAACGTTTGGCCAGGACTTTGCTAAACCTGAACAATCGCCTTCCTTTTAACAAGGCAATGCACCACTTGCATTCCCTAATTTATCTTGTCCGTCAGCGGCAAGCGTGACGAGCGGCAGACCTCGCCTGATCAGATGCCATCTAATTCCCACAACACTTCACTAATCAGGCATGCGTGCCACGGACATGCAAGACCTGAAGGGCTGAGAAGCCACGCCTCCTCCGGAGATATGACACACCTCCTCCCCCCATGATCTCAATAGCTATAGCTCTTCATGCCAGAGCTGTAAAGCAGTATTGACCCCAAGATGTGGTCACACAAGATACTGAAGACCTGCAGGACGACTGTTGTGACATGTAGGTGCTGTTTATGTGGCGTCATAAATCAATTGCTTCTCTCCCCCAGTCTCAGACAGATGCTGGAGTAAAGTCCCTCTGGTGTAATTGAGTTGATACGTCCATCTCTCAAGAGGCTGTGCATTGTTACAAGCAGTGCTCGACGTTAACGGTTACCATATCTCTATTGCCCACCATTTTCAGGGACTTGATGTAATCATTTTAGTGATGCACCAGTTTATTTGGATAGTAATGAAATTGGACAGTTACATATTTTTAAAGTAATAGCTGTAATACAAAATTAACATTTGCGTAATTCTTTTGCTGCTGTATTATTTTGACAAACTATAATATATCGGGCTGTTACACATGTTATGAAATTGGATCTGCCTCACTGTACTGTAGGGGCTGCACACCCCTTTCTTTGTAATACTATAAATAAAATACTTTGATTCCTCAGCTGCAATGCTAGAAGATGACCACTTCAGGCGTGGCAGTGGAATTGTCATGTGCACAGAGCACAGCAGCTTTAGTACACACACTCAAAGCTATGGATGCCGTTTGTCGCTAAATACACAATCCATCAGCAGGCCAGAAGAGCAAAACAGTTCATGAATATTGGCATGCAGTTTTCTGACCGTTTTACTAGAAACCTTTGAAATTGTGACTGCAAGACCAAGTTTAGAGTCAAATGGTACAAGATATAAAAGCCTTAAATAGAGTTTTC
Source organism: Erpetoichthys calabaricus (assembly GCF_900747795.2). Classification (NCBI taxonomy): domain Eukaryota; kingdom Metazoa; phylum Chordata; class Cladistia; order Polypteriformes; family Polypteridae; genus Erpetoichthys; species Erpetoichthys calabaricus. The sequence continues at coordinate 311,212,603 of NC_041396.2, read as the reverse complement.
TTTAAACAAGAACTTTTGTTTTCTTTGTAATATCGATTTTTCTCGATTTTTCTGTGAACTGTTTAGCTTCAGATTTTACTAAAACTTTTAAAACAAAGATATTTTGTGCATTGCTCTTGTGAAAAGAATGGAGATAAATGCCATCAACTCAGAGAGGGACAGGCAAGTTCATTGTACCACGTGAACATCACAGAGAATAAAAATGAATAATAACAAAACAAGCACTAACTTTTACAAGCAGCTAAAATTTACACCGGGTGTTACAGACTCAAATGAAATGTATGTTTATATTATATTATAGAAATAATAATAACAATGATAATAATAGTAGCAGCTCACTACTACAAAATGCAGAGCACTCATACTCAAACCTGGGACCTTCGGGTTAGACATGGAACACACATGAAATATATGTATTCCAAATAACGATATACTGTATTTTTTACCCTATATAACTCCATATCTCACACACAGATAAGGAGCCATGGCTCCTTTTTGCCTGAGATGAGCTCCGTCAAGGTGGGGGATGGGACAGCAGGCTGCTTGCTGCTTGTGCTGATCGACGCATTTACAAAACATAAGACGCTGATGGTAAAGATGTGAAGGGATTTAAGGTGGGCCGGGATTACAAGTTTTTTTTTTAGGCTTCAGGAATAATAGTGTTAAAAGATTAATATTGAAAACCTGCATGGGTTTCCGTCTGAATTTATAATTCACAGGACCCCCCCATGGGTTCTTCTACCACTGCCGGACCCAGCCACTTCACCTGAAATTTATGTAGGTCTGATGGGATCAACACCAGCACCCAATCGCCCTTCTTAAACTCACAGAGTTTGCTTTTCTTCTCATAATTATGTTTTTGCTCAATTTCTAAATCTGTTCATGGAGTGAAATGACTCGATTGTCAAATCTCCCCCTGTGAGATCCCTCACGAACCCCCATCCATTCCTCCTGGAAAATGTCTAACACCTGGCGTGGTCAGTGGCCAAATAGCAGTTTGAACAGGAGGAAAGGCAACACGGTATTCCAGGATGTTGTGTTGGCATGGGCCACCTGGTGAATCATCTGCTTCTTGTGTGATTTTGGGCTATAAAAAATAAACTGTATTGTATTGTATTTAGAGTTTTATTAAATTGTTCAGTCAGGCCATTCTTCTGTGGATGATAAACAGTGGTGCTCAATTGCTTAATTGCAAAGCTCTCACACTGCTGCTTCATGTTGCGAGAGATGAAGGGATACCCTGGCCAGTTAAAATCTCATGAAGGATGACAATATCTGTGAACATTTCTGAGACACCCATAGCAACAGTCTGCATTCACCGTCTGCAGAGCAGTCACCTTGGGGTATCTGGTTGGATAATCAACCAACACGAGCATGCACTGAAAACCATTTTTACTCTTGGGAAACAGGCCAAAAGTATCTAGCCCCACCCTCTCAAAGGGGACATCCAAAATAGGCATCGGTGAGAGGGGAGCCCAAGTGGGTGTATGAGCATCTTGTTGGCCTAGTTTGTGCCCTCTCCCTCCATACAGTATGAGTCATCCACGACATGTGTTTGTTTAAATTCAAGGTCTAAGCTGCTGTGGGCTTGTTGTAAGCATGCAAACTCTGTCAGAGTGTCAGTCTCTGCTTCTCCTTATCCTGACACAGTAGCCCGCTCTTCCCCCACCGCTGTTTTGTCAGGGTCTGTAGTGATTGTAAACTCCTCCATTTGTCCCGGGTCCTTACGTGAGGATCCATCTCCCACCTCATTGGACAACTCAGGTCCAATTTCAAACCTGGCTCCTTGACTGACATTGTCAGTGGCAAGCCCCTCTCAATCTACTACAGGGGGAGGTTCTCTGCAAGTGGTCAACATACGTGGAAAATGGGCATTCCTCTTCACGATTAAAAGAGGCCAGGGGGAAGTGTCTGATATGGCAGTCCAAGCCTTAAAGTTCTTCCCATTAAATTTCAGATGGAGTAAGATAATCACAAACATTTTAGCCATGGACACAGCGGATGTTCACCCGATCTGTGGTTATGTAAGGGGTCTGTGCCAGTACAAGTAACGGCGGACTACGTAGAGGTCGCTACCAGCGTCCAGCACCACTGATATTATACATCCGGCCAATTTAATAGAGACCTTAAAATCATCTTTCTTTAACATCTTTGGGGAAACCTGTAAAATGCATACCTGGGCCAGACCGATGTCCATAGACTGTGCAGGTGAGAGTTGGCATTCCCAATCCAGATGTCCCAGTTGATCATGGTGAAATAACCTGCCCTCAGACCCCGCCATGGTGTCCTTACGATAGCATCTTCCACCTGTGGCATTAGGTTGTGTGGCCCCGCCCGTGGTTTCTGCAACTTTAGGAGCCTGGTCTGTAACAGAAGGAGTTACAGCAGGGAGTGGAAGCAGGTGTTGTTCTGAGGAAAGGCAGGGCCGGGTTGGTGGTGCAAGCTGGGCCCCATAGCTGCAGCAATTGCGCATCTGGTGGGATGTGCTTTTTGGGTCCTTTTTAACACTAGAATTACCAGAGCCTACGAAAAAACTCGTAGATCTGGCCCACCTTAAATTCCATCGCACCTCTCCGTCAGCGCCTTTTGTCCTGTAAATGTGCCGATAAAGACAAGCGGCAAGCTCCCTGCTATTCCATCCCCCCACCGCAGCAGAACGTGCACAAAGTTCTCCCAGCTCATGTCTTGATTATCTGGGAGTGAAGTGCCGGAGTTTAAGAGTGGAAATAATAGATTGTTATTTGGAACACATGCATTTCATGTGTGTTCCGATTCTACAATCATCTGTGTAAACACATTGTTAAAACAGAAATGTTTTTCATATTTTAGTAGTAAATGACAAAATGTTGGCATAAACTACATAATGTGTGAAGCCTGAAGTCCAAAGATCAAATAAACACTTTCACAAAAGGTTCAAGGATGATACAGCAGTTTCCGTGGCGTAGCGGTAAGATTTGCTGACTTGTAATCATGAGTTCCTGGTTCGATCCCGACTGCCTCTTATATTTGCCATTTTCAGTAGTGAGCTGCTCTTATTGTTAATATTATACAGTACACACATACATTTTGTTTGCGTCTGTAACAGATGGTGTACATTTATAGTACTTGTAAAAGTTACCATTTTTTTCCACTTTTGTTCTCTCAGTCATGATCACAATACATACTACCACCCTAGGGATCTGATGCTGTTAGTTTTTATTTGAAACTGGGAATAACTGTAGATATGAGTGGTGTTTTGAGGCAATGGAACTGGACATTCTCCCATCTGGAGGGATAAAAGCTGACAACACTGGCGAATCTGCCTTATTCGTATCTGACCGTCATTTGATTTTTTTTTTTATTCAGTTTTATTGAGTGTTCCTGCTCACGCTGAAATAGTATGCACCTTATGGTCTATGATGTCAAAAAAAAAAAAACAGAGACACAGTTATATACGATATTTGGAATTATGACCTGTATAGTACATTTCGGAAAACATTGTGGGGCACGGATGCAACATTATTCATATTCATTCGCATAACATCGTTTTTTTTCCCCGATCTTGCCAGTCTCCACATGTTGTTGTTTCTTTTGTACTCCAGGACATGCAGAGGCAACAATAGTACAGAGAGGTCAGTTTAGCGCTACATGCAATCATCACATTCAATGTTAACAGTTCACACACATGCAAGGACCGTCCTTCCTACATTTACGATATGTGTACCTGTTGCAATGCGCACACTTCCCTCTATACTGTGGTTTCTATTACACAACTGAAAGAGAGACAATATATGTGACATTTTGAAGAAATCGTGTTATGACCTGAGTATTACCAATCAGAAAACATCATCGCACTAATACAATATTATTTGAATAAATATGAAAAACGTTTCTGTTTTTACAATGTGTTTACACAGGTTATTGTAGAAATGGAACACACATGAAATGCATGTGTTCCAAATAACAATCTATTATTTCCACTCTAAAACTCCAGCACTTCTCTTCCAGATAATCAAGCAAGGCATGAGCTGGGAGAACTTTATGCACGTTCTGCGACGGTGGGGGATGGAATAGTAGGCTGCTTGTTGCTTGTCTTAATCAGCACATTTACAGGACAAAAGACGCTGAGGGAGAGGTGCGAACAGATTTAAGGTGGGCCGGATCTACGAGTTTTTTCGTAGGCTCTGGTAATTCTAATGTTAATTGGAATCATAGATCATCTGAGAGCGGAAACCTGCTTGGAGGATCCAGAACAGAACCCGTGTGCGTCCCTGCCTCGAAGTCCCAGTCTCACATTGTGGAGCTAGCTCCGGAAAAACCTGGTGCACAGCAGCGGGTTCCGTGAGGAGACACGGAGGAGGGGACAGTGTGCTTTTGCTAGTCCTCTGGCCTTTTCACATACGGGACTAGTGATGGTAAACGGTCACAAGGTTACCTCTTTATTTGATTCTGGCAGTAACATTTCCATTGTTGCTCGCCATTTAGTGTTGCCGCAACAATGGCTTAAGACCTGTCTAACCTGCGTTCACGGGGATGTCCGATCGTACGAGTCTGCTGCCTGCTACATCTGCCAGAACGGAGTTGTAAGAAAAATGGTGGTGGTAGTCCTCAAGGATCCTCCCTTCCCCATGATTTTAGGTAGAGATTGGGCCTACAAAAAGCACAGCATAACAGTGGCTGATCCCCCAAAAACACTAGGTCTTGTCATGGACGCTGATACCACATCCTCAGCTACTTCCATACCATGTTTACAGCCAGAGGAGGATCAGAATTCAGTCTCTGACAGTGACGTGGAAACAGCTGGGCCATCGCAGTACGACACGTCATCTTCAAGCGATGTGCTAGGTCGGATCGAGACCACGCCCCTTGAGGTCGGATCTGATCCTCTCAGCCATCTGCAGTTTCAATTTAGACAGACCCCGGCTTCATTTAAAAGGGAACAGTGGAACGATGACTCCCTTAAATTTGCAAAAAATGCAGTGGTCTTAATAGATGGCCAACTCACAGTAAATCCCATGCCACAAGGTCCTCACTTTGTGTTAAAGAATGACCTTTTGTATCGGGTGGCAGAACACGAGGGAGAGATAAGGAACCCTTCTGTTAGTTCCACGGACTTACCGGCGACAAGTCTGTGAACTGGCTCATACCCATCTCCTGGGAGCACTTTCTGGGTCCCGAAAAAACTTTAAAGCAGATCAAGGTCCGATTTTTTGGCCTGGGATTGATGAGGAGGTCCGCCGTTTTTGCACATCCTGCCCGGAATGTCAATTTTGGCAGATTCCTAGGAGGGACCATGCTCTTTTAATCCCTTTACCCTTAATAGATGTCCCCTTTGAGTGAATTGGGAATGACCTGGTGAGACCCCTAGAACCCTCGGCCAGAGGTCATAAATAAATAATGGTCCTGGTAGATTATGCCACCCTATATCCTGAAGTTGTTCCCTTGCACTCAGCTACATCTAAGGCAATCACACGGGAGTTGGTAGGGGTCTTTGCGTGAGTCGGGATCCCTAAAGAAATCCTGACGGATCAAGGGATGCATTTTACCTCGGAGATGTTCAGGGAAACAGCTAAGTTGCTAAAAATAAAACATTTAAGGTCCTTGGTATATCATCCTCAAACCGATTGTCTGGTCGAGAGGTTTAATCAAACTCTCAAACAGATGCTACGCAAGGTAATCAATAAGGACAGAAGGAACTGGGATCAGCTCCTCCCCCTCGTCCTTTTTGCACATCAGGAAGTCCCACAAGCCTCCACGGGGTTCTCACCATTTGAACTATTGTATGGACAACAACCCCAAGGTTTATTGGATATACTAAATGAGGGCTGTGAGGAGGAGACCATTCCCTCTGTAAATATACTTGAATATATAGCACAGTTACGTAATAGATTGGCTAAGATTAGGCCCATTTTAAAATCTCACATGGAAAAGGTGCCAGCAGCCCAGGCTCGTTGTTACAACCATGGTACGTCCCTTCGGGAGTTCCGCCTAGGGGGGTTGAGTCATGGTATTGGTTCCTACCTCACACTCCAAATTACTGGCACGTTGGCAAGGCCCATATGAAGTTAAGGAGAGGAAGGGTGTGGTCGGTTATTTGGTTATCCAACCTAATCGTCGACCTAAAGAGCGGATTTATCATGTCAATTTGCTGAAACCGTGGAAGGAAAGGGATGCTGATCCTTTCTCCGGACAGCCCTGCTCCCTCTTTACTCATAAATTGAACCTTAACTTCGGTGATAATTTGACTCGCCTACAGTGTCAGGAGCTCGAAGTAGCTATCCTGTCTGTTCCAGAGGTAGTGAAAGAAAAGCCCGGACAAACCTCCCTGGTTGCGAATGATATCATGACGAAACCTGGGGTTATAGTCAGAGAATGCTCATATCAGATTCCCGAAGCAAAAAAGCCAGAAGTGGAGTTAGAGATCAAATGAATGCTGGATCTAGGTGTGATAGAGGAGAGTTATAGTCCCTGGTCCAGTCCCATCGTGTTGGTCAAAAAGCTCGATGGAAGTTGGAGGTTTTGCAATGACTTCCGTCGGCTTAACCAAGTCTCCCAATTTGATGCCTATACAATGCCGCAAGTGGATGACCTCCTTGAGCGGCTAGGACATGCCAAATTTTTGACTACCCTTGATATGATGACAGGGTACTAGCAGATTCCCTTAATGGACTTAGAACCCCTAGCAGACATTGGTAGTATCGTGTACCTCCATTCGGATTACATGGGGCTCCCGCTACCTTCCAACGTCTGGTGGACAAAGTGCTCCGACCCCATAATTCGTAGTGTTGCCTACTTGGATGATTCATCCATCCATTCATTTTCCAACCCGCTGAATCTGAACACAGGGTCACGGGTGTCTGCTGGAGCCAATCCCAGCCAACACAGGGCACAAGGCAGAAACCAATCCAGGGCAGGGTGCCAACCCACCGCGGTACTTGGATGATGTTGTCATCTATTCCAGCACCTGGGAGGAACACATACAACAGGTTAAGGCTGTATTACAGATGCAAATGAATGCTTGTCTTCGTATTAATCCAAAGAAATGTTATTTTGGATTGGTGGAAGCCAAATATTTGGGTTACCTAGTGGGCCAGGGGTATAGCCAAACCACAATGTTCCAAAATAGATGCCATAGTGAATTGGCCCCGTCCAATAACCAAGAGGCAGGTACAGGCATTTCTCAGCTTAGCTTGCTACTATCGCCGGTTTGTACCCTGATTTTCTGAGAGACCTACACCCTTGACAAATCTTACAAGGAAGAGGAAACTTAATCATGTGGTATGGGATGATGTTACAGACATTGCATTTTGTGACCTTAAGCAGGCCCTTACGTTAGCTCCTATTTTGAAAGCACCTGATTTTTCTTTGCCTTTCATTCTCCAGATGGATGCTTGGGACACAGGTCTTGGTGCTGTGCTGAGCCAGAGTGTCGATGGAACAGAACACCCTGTTATGTACCTGAGCTGGAAACTCTTGGACCGGAAGACCAGGTATGCGGCAGTGGAGCGGGAAGCTTTGACGATTAAATGGGCGATTACTCAGCTGAGGTACTACCTTCTTGGTCATGAGTTCACCGTGGTGACTGACCATGCACCATTACAGTGGGTGGCGTTACACAGGGATTTTAATTCGCAGGTCACGAGGTGGTTTTTAGACCTATAGCCTTACAAGTTTTCGGTTTATTGTTGTGCTGTACTGCAGGCCAATGCTGATGCCCTTTCCCAAAGCCACGACCTCATGGCCAGGTATGCCTGACCCGATGGGTCTGGGCTGAGGTGGGGGGGGGGTGGGGGGGGGCCATGTCACACAAGTGCGACTAGGAGCGAGTTGAGTGGACCAAGTGGATGTGAATTTCCCATTGGGATTAATAAAGTATCTATCTATCTATCTATCTATCTATCTATCTATCTATCTATCTATCTATCTATCTATCTATCTATCTATCTATCTATCTAATCATCCGCCAGAGCCAGTGTGTGCAAGGGTGCACTAAACCTACCTCTGTTATCTCTACAGGCCAAATATGGGAAAACCTGCCTGATTCAACGTCACTTCCGGTTCCCGCCCCCAGACTAAAGTCACTTCTGGTACCGGCCAGATGACATCACTTCTGTCTTTCGGCTTATAAAGCTGCCATCCTTTCTCCAGTAGTCAGTTCAGTAGAGAACTCAAATCAGTGCACATGAGTGCTGTATCAAAACCTTTTTGCAGACAGGGACAATATATGGGTGGCTGCCCCAAACCTTTTTGTGTGTGTCAAGGCTGTTCATTTTACAGTATATACTCACCTTTAAGTTTTCCTGCGGATAAGTCGGGGCTTGATTTTACCGTATAATTTCCTGCATTTTATAATGTCGGTCGTATAAGTTGAAAGTGGAAAACTCACACTATTGATCTAATGCCCACCTGAGAGAGTAACCATGGAGCACACTACCTTTTTTTTCTATGTATTTTAGAAACGTCCAGTCACATATAAGAACAATGCAGCTGCACCAGGCGTAACGGTGATAGATGGCACCGTTTGGATGCAGCAACATGTCGGCCGTCATCCTGCCAGTCAGTCTGCCCCACACCTGTTCTTCAACGAAACAGCACGGCTTACAGAGCTCGCCAACGTATTGTGCAAAGTTCTGTTTCTGATTATGTTTTGTGATGGTGTTTACATGAAAAACATTTATATGTTACTTATATAAAAATCAGATCGAATGTCATTTTCCTTGATTTATTTACTTATCTTCCTACAGCGTAAAGTCACAAGTAAACTGAAGAGCTTCCTGTGTTTGATCAACAAGGGCAGACTCACAAAGTACATGAGTACTGAAGTGACTTTAGCTGCAGGTGAAAGCTCCTGTTGTACTTTACACAACTGTTGTTATAATTCTGCCTTTGTCCAGAAAAGGCTCCATAAGTTTATGACCACAGTCTCGGAAAGTCTTTCTCCCATGGGACAACTGGGATCTTTTCCTAAATAAGGAGTGGCATTGCACATGTACGGTGTCAGCAGGCCCATGTCGATGAAACACAGGGAGTTCTGCAGTCTACTTGTGACTTTACACTGTAGGAAGATAAGTAAATATCCATCCATTATCCAACCCGCTATATCCTAACTAGAGGGTCATGGGGGGTCTGCTGGAGCCAATCCCAGCCAACACAGGGCACAAGCCCACCGCATACACACCCACCAAGCACACACTAGGGACAATTTAGAATTGCCAATGAACCTAACCTGCATGTCTTTGAACTGTGGGAGGAAACCCACGCAGACACGGGGAGAACATGCAAACTCCACGCAGGGAGGACCCTGGAAGCGAAGGCAGGTCTCCTAACGCACTACCCACTGTGCCACCGTGCTGCCCGATAAGTAAATAAATCAAGGTAAATAACATTCAATCTGACTTTTATATAAGTAACATATAAATGTTTTTTATATAAAGACCACCACAAAACATAATGGTGCCATCTTTCACCACTCTTTCTCCAATGTAGAACTCTTGTCCTCATCTGAGTTCACCTCTGCTATAGCACGTCTTTATTTGAAAACTAGCAGTATCAGATCAGGGGGAGCATGAATATGGCTGGGAGAATAAAAATGAATAATGAAACAGAATGCTAACTTTTACAAGTACCCATAAATTTACACTGGCTGTTACACACGCAAAAAAATTAAATATATGTTTTTATTCAATAATAGTAACAATAATAGCCACTCCATACTCAAACCAGTTAATGCATGAAAGACCCAGAATCATACCTGCCACCTCTGGACTTGGAGACAGAAGTTCTTACCACTACACAGGCCAAGCAGACGTATGTGTGTGTGTGTGTGTGTGTGTGTGTGTGTGTGCGCGTGTGTGTCTGCGTGTGTTTGTGTGTGTGTCGTACCCTATCCCAGTTTTCAGTTATATTCTTGAATAACTGTGCACTTGTTCTGTTATATTTGTACCTTTTCTGAAAGTGTTTATTTGATATTAGGACTTCAGTTTTCACACATTATACACTTCATGTCTACATGTTGCCAGTTATTAGCAGAACATCACAAACGTTTCTGTTCTAGTTATGTGTTCAGCATTCCTTTTTCTTTTTTTGATTTTATTGTAATCATTCCATACAAATAGATCAATTTTTACAAAAAATAGGATTGAAAACAAATCAACCCCCACCCCAAAGATAGAGAGCTTGGCTAATGGAGTAAAACTTAAAGCTTGTAAAAATAAATAAATTAATGAGTTTAATAGGCAGATAAAGATAAATGGAAAAGAAAAAGAAATGGGAAGAGAATCTGCTTCCTCAGTGCTTTAAGAGCTTATTCTTCAATGTTATTGATTAGATTCTGCCAGGTTTTGAAAAAGTTCTGCACAGATCCTCTAAGTGAGAATTTGATTTTTTCCAATTTCAAATAATTTAAACCATCAGTTACTCACTGACTTAAAAGAGGAGAGTTAGGATTCTTCCAGTTTAACAAATAAGTCTGTGTGCCAATAGTGTAGTAAAGGCAATTACAGTTTGTTCAGCATTTCTTGCCTTGCATTTCCTGTCATCCTACATTTACAAAGATCTTTGTAGACACGGAACACACATGAAATGCATGTGCTCCAAATAACAATATATTATTTACCCAATACAACTCCAGGCACCTCACACCCAGATGAACTTTGTGACCGACTTGAGCTGTGGTGACGGTGGGGGTGATGGGATAGCAGGCTGTCTGCTGCCAGTGCTGAGCGGCACATTTACAACACAAAAGATGCTGATGAGGAGGTGCGAAGGAATTTAACATGGACTGGGATTGTGAGATTTTTCGTAGGCTTCAGGGATTTTAGTGTTAATCTGCCTGGCAGTGCCAACCTTTAATTTTTTTTCTTTTTTTGGCTACACAGATGTAGTGGGGCCACATAGGTATTATTGTTTATTGTGTTGCACCCAGTCACGTCTTGTCTCAGCACCCTGTTTAAACTAATGTGTGTCTGTTTAAATGTCGTCCCTGTAATAAGAAATGGGGAAGGGTGTTGCAGGGAGGCAGTGACCCTCTGGACATGTCACGACTGGGATTTTAACAGTTACATCCTGCTAATCATTGTTTAAACTATCAAGTTTAAATCAATATTATTCTGCTTTTATTTACCTCGCGCCTGGTTCCAGTTTGATTCTCATTCCGCCGAAATCATGACAACACCATCATCGCCAGAAACCCTGGAGTTGGACATTATAATCCACCATTTCCGAGGAAGCACGGTGAAGTCGTTCTGTTTTATTCGGGAGATTCAAACACATCCATTTTGATCAGTCATTCATATTCTGGACAGTGATGTACCCGGACTCAATTTCATGTTCATTGTCATTTAGTACTCATACATTGCTATTATTTGTGTTTGTTATTATTTTGCAGGAGCAACAGAGGTTTTGTTATTGTACAGGTGGTGTTTTCACTTAGCTGCTTTGGTGGAGGGATACATATATATATATATATCTCTATTATAAAAAAAATCCTGGAGAGAAACAGTAGGGCGTCAAGACGTGATCTTCACGTTAAGATCACGAAGACAGTTAAAAGACCCACGAGGACCTTAAACATGAGACTTTGTGCCTAGAGATTGACCCAGGATCATCTTGCGATGACATAGAACATGAGATTCTTGCAAGACATGCCCTACTTACGATCAATATCAAATAAGACAATGGGGCAGCAAAACATTCAGTCTTATGAAGGATTTGAGCACACACAGATCCAGGGTCTCAGAGCATATAAAGCATATAAGGACAATACATTATAAATGAAAAGTCGACGACTAAGCGAAGAAGAAAGCAGTGCGGAGAAAAGAGACTCAAAAGTGTTGGAGAGAAAAAAGAGCAAAAAAGAAAAAATAATCTAGATGCAAATTCAGAAAATAAGGAAAGTAATTATCAGCCTGTAACAAGTGGAATTGAAACAAAGCATATCCAATTGGGCTCAGAATTAAGAGACAGAGTAAAAGACAAAGTAGGACTTCATAAACACGTTCACAAACATTGGCGCTAAACACATGAAGAGCAGGTTAGAGATTATGAAAGCAGTGGAATTCGAAATGCTTAAAAAAAAAAAACTTATGCGCAATACAAATGTGGAGAAAGTTAAAGAATATGAAAGTAGAAAAATTAGAAAGTATAAAAAAAAGTAAAGATCGCAGCAGCGCAAACAAACGGAAATTATTAGTCGAAAAAGGGAAAATAATCACCACAGACCAGGTGTCATTGAAAAAAAAAAGCAGGACAAAACGAGGTCAGAAATAAAAGACAGAGAGTAGAAAACAAAGTAAAACGTCATAAAGAGGTTAAAAAACAAGGGGGCCAAACACATGCAGAGCAGGTTAGAGAGAATGAAAACCGGAATTCAAAAGACTAAAAAAAAAACGTAGGCACAATACCCATGAAGAGCAAGATAAAGAACATGAAAACAGAAAAAAATGACAGTGTCAAAAAAAGAAAGCAAACATCGCATTAGCGCAAAAAAAAGATAAATTATTACTCAGAGAAATAACAAAAAGGCGAATAGAGATCGAATATATGGACACAGGTGATATGTCAGAAGTATGTAAATATTGTAAGGCTTTGAAGTTTAAGTCAGAGAATTTCAAAAACGGGGTTTATCTCACATGCATTTATTGGTTACTTTGCACAAAAAATTATTAACTGCTGATGATGAAGATCGTTTTGTCTGTGCTGAAATTCCAAACAGAGAGACCTATCCTGAATTATGGTACAAAGTCATTAAACACACGTCTCACTGACCTCATTAAAAAGATTCGGCATGTTGGGACTCGAAAGATTACAAATATTGTTTTTACAGAAGTTCTGAAATAAAAGTGAAACTAATGAAATCGCAACAATTCAAAGAAAAAAAAATCTGGAAAATCAAACATGGGGGTCGGCGAGCAAAGCAAGCAGGGGGGCGAAGCCCCCTAGTATACATATAGATATATTTTACATCGCGGATTTGTATTCTTGTATCTGTCATGGTATTGTATTTAATATATTCCCACACTTATTTTACATATTTGCTTTCATTTGCTAGTCTTTAACCGTCGCTTGGGGATGACGCAAAATTATTATCTGTTAGAGGTACAGCTTGGTATTGATAGGTTTTCTCAGTAATTCATCCAGGCCACAGGTCCTGGTAGTGTGGGTGCCGGCTGAGTAAGGGGGATACTGAACAAACCCAGGCAGCAGAGGATACACGACACGATTTGTTTAGTCAGCAGTAGCCGACTGTCCCTCTGTCACCTACCCTGTACCTTTCACTGTTTCTGTTCTTCTCCTCGTAGTGACCGACATTCTAAAAACTCTTCAAGCAGTCTGCTCACTTTTATTGATGAAACATTTTTACACTTAAAATACTGAGTTACTGTTTAATGCTGTGCAAAAATGTTTTCAAACTTATGTAAATGTCAGTAATAAATTAAATGGATTTTGAATAAGTACATTTAGTGCTTTGACCAAGCAAGCCGAATCTGTGAGTAGAACCTTAGGAATATCTGATTAGGAATCATAGAAAAAACGAAGTAAATATCACTGCGATCTCACGGTAAGGGGACACACGTCCTCACGCGCTCGCGCTCGCCCGCCCTGCTGTCCTCCTTCACGTGCACGCGCCTGCGGGTGAAGCCTTCCGAGCAGCACGGCGCTCTCACCTTGTGAAGATTACAAAGTCCTCTTATTATCACAGTTGGGCTCTGCTGATCACGACGAGTTTCACATACTGAGGTAATGCAGTGAGCCGTGCTTACCTGAGGTCACCTCGTTCAAGATGAGAAGAAAGGGCCGATCAGCAGAGGGGGGGCTTTAATCTGAGCAGGCGACAAGCAACCCACCACTGCGGCTTTCCATGTCAGGGCCGAGCTTAACGTCTCCCGGTGTGCGTCTGCTCTTCTCACAATGTACGCCATTAACAGCTCAACTCCCCTGACAGACAGACAGGCTGTGTTTATACAAATGGCTTCGTGCACATCAAGCAAACACGCTGAAGTAAAATAATAAAAAACGATAAACATCCTTATGGAGTTCGATGAATGCTCCACACTCCACATCTCCATCTCCACACTGGAGGCTTCAGTTCACACTGGGATGACGTTCTGTGCAAGCACTACATGATGGTTTTGATGGTGGCCACTTTCTGCAGTCTGTATCGACACAGGTGTGGATTACCTTTCTACAAACAGCAAGATGAACGTCAAAGTGAAAAGAAATAAACTTTACCTCGAAGTGGTGTACAAAATGGGGCCAATTTAGCGGTGTTTATTACCAGATCTGCGGAGGGGAGCAGCTGATCTCTCACTCTTTTACTCCTCTCTAAGCCCCCCTATTCAAGTGTATGAGACGTGTTACCGTTCATGTCGGCGGCGCTGGTCTTGTTGTCTGCAGCAGTCCGGGAAGAAGATGAGCAGACAGGGCGGCTTACGTGAAACAGCGGGGCTCTTCAGAGAGGGATTGGGGTGCTGGACGAGAAGAAGAAGAAATCCAAACCATTTGCTCGCGTTCCCTTTATAGCTCCACCAGCAAGCTACAACAAGCCACGAGAGCCCAAACACGGACGATGGTCAACGGCTCACAAACAATAAAGAAAGGCGCCGCTTCACGAGCACATCAGCCCACCTGGAAGCTCGCAGGTTTCTCCTTTTTTAAAAGATGCAGATGGATGAAAATGAATGAGGCAAAACTCTTGCGCAGTGTACGGTAATCATAATAATAATAATAATAATAATAATACATTGTGTCTATATAGCAGATCCGTCCTGCTCATTGCCCCATTCAAATGAAATCCAGGAGGAGATCCATCAAAATTGGTTATAACATCCTCGGGTTATTTTAATTTTTTGCGATTCTCAACAAGCCCAATAAACTCCCGTTTGTTTCTCTTTCAGCGCTTCAGTCGTCCTTACACTGGCAGTAATCCGAAATCTCTGGCAAAAAATGTGTGTGTGTGTGTGTGTGTGGAAACGACCACTGGAGTGCCAGGAATAGTCCACGTAGATTTCACCCAAAGAAGAACAGAGCTGTCAGACATTTTCTTATGTTTTAAGAGCTGCAGCTCACTTGCAAAGTAACAGACTGTTGTCGATACAATCTTTGTAAGGCAACTTTATATATAAATATATAGATACTCCTCAGATAAGTTAATACATTTTTTTCTTTATCCCTCAGAGGTTCCAATTAGAGGCATGCTGATGAAATGAATATTTCTAAATCCATAATTACGAACTCTCCGCCTTCCTGATTGCTGAAACAGCTTAACCAAGTCCTTCTCATCAGTCTGTGGCTCAGAAAAATAAGTTAACTGAAATTCAGTGACTGGCTGCCAGTTTCATAGCAGTTGTGTGACTGGCAAGTCAGGTATTCACAAACGGCATCGCCTAAAATTAAAATGAAATACGTGATGACTTGATGGCCTTTTTAGAGAAAAGTGTGGCCAATTGAATAACGAGAACTGAATTTTTAAAAGAGACATAAAACTACTGCGGTGGGTTGGCACCCTGCCCGGGATTGGTTCCCTGCCTTGTGCCCTGTGTTGGCTGGGATTGGCTCCAGCAGACCCCCGTGACCCTGTGTTCGGATTCAACGGGTTGGATGATGGATGGATGGACATAAAACTATGGAGCTCTTCTCAGGGAAAAAAGTCCCATAAATCAGTTTTACTGAATGATATGTCTCAAGTTAATTTGTATACAATCATCTGCATAAATAATTTTAATACTTTAAATTCTGCAAATTAAGGAGTTTATAATAAGTAATTAAATACTGTAGGTAATGGCAAAGTAATTTTCCTCTGTTTTTGAATATGTAAATTGCAGTATAATAGTAATAATAATAGTAATAATAATAATAAAATAATTATTACTACGACTACTACTATTACTACTAATAATAATAATAATCCTACATATACGGTGAAGTAAAAATGCCAGTGAGCAAAGCTTTCTAATATATCGATTTCATTTGAATACTGAAAGAAATCAATTCTAAACTAAAGTATATTCAAGAGCAAATATTTATCCCTCCACATTTCTATGTTGACAAAGGAAAAAAAGAAAAAGAAAAATCCACGAAGTCTTCTCCTTGATTGTTTCTGCACAGAACTCCTTTCAGTAATCCATTTTGGACGGCTCTCCATTTTCAGCAGCCCCTGCAAAGCGCCATGAAAGAAGCCGCTGCCGCCGCCGTCTCCTCATCCTTCCTCACCTGTCACGCCATCAGTCCCATCATGAAGGAGTCTCTCCGGCACAGGGTCGCTCAGTGCTGAGGGTCGTGCATCTTCTGCGCCGCCACCTCTTCGAACTCCTCGACTGGCTCTCACTTTTCTAGAGAAGGGTCTTATCTCGGAGGGGCTGCCGGTTAGCAAGGGCGGGTTTAAACGTTTCGCTGAATGCCTCGCAGGCACCAATCACAAGCCGGGAATCGAATCGGAGAAATGCGACGTGATGCACGGGGTCTGTGGTGTGTATTACCGCGGGGGTCCGGAGGCTGCTGCTTGTTAAATTACACTTACAGATGTCTG
This sequence comes from Erpetoichthys calabaricus, assembly GCF_900747795.2. Classification (NCBI taxonomy): domain Eukaryota; kingdom Metazoa; phylum Chordata; class Cladistia; order Polypteriformes; family Polypteridae; genus Erpetoichthys; species Erpetoichthys calabaricus. Next base: position 311,196,099 of record NC_041396.2, on the reverse strand, counting down.
TACCTGCATCATGACCTGCTGGTGCGGCCGAGACAGTGTACTAGTTACTGTGGAGGGGGGCGCTTTCTTCTCCTGACTTTATGGAGCATTTATTTAACTGTAGCCCTGAGTCACAAGACAGCGTCTGAAAAGAGGGGGGGGGGGGGGGGGGGGGTTACAGGCAAAGAGAAAGGCTGATGTACAAATGAGATAGATAGATAGATAGATAGATAGATAGATAGATAGATAGATAGATAGATAGATAGATAGATAGATAGATAGATAGATAGATAGACACAGGTGTCAGAGGGGCTCTGAGCAGCACAGGACAGAATGGAGTGTCAGACCATCACTGGGCACAACCTCAGCTCATTTGAACTCATCAAAGAATAAGAACTGAAATGAACAAACAAACATCCTGAGAGAATTTGTGAAGCAGACACAGCAGAGAGACGCCTCATGTGAATTACGTCAGCTGAGAGAATATGGCAGTCGCAGGGCCTCAGTGTATAAACATCTCAGTGTGCAGGCAGGACGGCTCAGTCAGGGGACAGACATGGAGTTTAAACAACTGATGGAGTGTCAGACCACCACTGGGCACAACCTCAGCTCATCTGAACCTGCTGATTTAATGTGCTGCTCGCTGTGATGAGGAAAGAAAGTCAAAGTGACTGAGAACAAAAAAACAAAAACAGCAGACAGAGGAGAAGAAGGAAACTGCAGAGAGCCAGCAGCTAGACCACTGTGGAGCTGTGAGGAGAGACCACCGCAGCCCTGAGCGGCTCCTGACAAACAAATATAATGAAGACATCTGAGATTTGATGAACTCATTAGTGAGTAAGAACTGAAATGAACAAACAAACATCCTGAGAGAATTTGTGAAGCACACACAGCAGAGAGACGCCTCATGTGAATTACGTCAGCAGAGAGAATATGGCAGTCGCAGGGCCTCAGTGTATAAACATCTCAGTGTGCAGGCAGGATGGCTCAGTCAGGGGACACACATGGAGTGGAATGGAATGAAACTTGGCCGTTGTTTTCCTCATAGTAATGCATCTTGTTGTAAACTGATTTATGGAACTGAAGTTTATGGACTTTATTACACTTTCTCGTGTCTTTTGCTTTTCTCGACGGTCTTTGGAAATCTTCTTGTCATCATTTCTATTTCTCATTTTGTTCAGCTGCACACGCCGACTAATCTTCTGATCCTTTCACTTGCAGCGGCCGATTTCTTAGTGGGTTTCTTTGTGATGCCCTTTTCTTTGGTTCAGCTGATTGAAACTTGCTGGTACTTTGGAGTTCTTTATTGTTATTTGTATCAGGCACTTGTAAATTTTCTTAGCATATCTGTGATATATAATGTGGTTTTAATATCCATTGATCGCTACATTGCTGTCTGCCATCCTTTCTTTTACAGCTCAAAAATAACTTTGACTGTCGCAAAGGTCAGCATTGTTGCAGTGTGGCTGTTTGCAGTTTTCATTACAGTCGTATTTTTATATTTTAGTTTTATTGAAACAAAGGAATGTGAAAGCTTGTGCAGTATACACGTATTATGATGAAATAAGCATTTTGTTTACTTATCAATTTTTTTTATCCCTTATTCACTAATGATTGGTTTTTATATCAGAATATTTGTAGTTGCAAGAAGCCATTCAAGAGTCATCAACTGTATGATAGAAAAGAGACAAACTGTGAAGGTGAGTGACAGTAAAATATCAAAACCGTCTGAAAGAAAAGCCGCAAAAACATTAGGAATAGTCGTGGGGGCTTTTATTATCTGCTGGCTGCCTATCAATGAATGCAATATTTGTAATGATAGTAATAACTCAATCACATATATCATCAGGAATTTCTTAGCGATGCTAAGTGAAGTGAACTTTGGAGTTAATCCAATTCTTTACGCTTTTCTATATTCCTGGTTTCATAAAGCACTGAAAATAATCTTCACATTTAAAATATTTAGCCCAACTTCTCCAGTGGTCAATTTACTGTAAAGGGTAAAGAAAACCAAAAACATAATTTTCTGTAATTAGATATTTTAAATAATTTGTACAATATTCCTTTGCTCCATTTTTCATATTGGCAGTGCAATACTTGGATATGTTTCTTAACAATGCAATCATTTCATATTTGCTGTATTGTTTTCAAAGCTGTTTTTGTTTTAATTGTATTCTGTTCATGTAGAGTGTACACTGTTTATGAATATTGCTTATTTCACCACAATTAAATTAATAAATTAAATCCTCCGCATCGAGAGGAGTCAGATGAGGTGGCTCGGGCATGTGATCAGGATGCCTCCTGGACGCCTCCCTGGTGAGGTGTTCCGGGCACGTCTAACCGGGAGGAGGCCCCGGGGAAGACCCAGGACACGCTGGAGGGACTATGTCTCTCGACTGGCCTGGGAACGCCTTGGGATTCTCCCGGAAGAGATAGAAGAAGTGGCCGGGGAGAGGGAAGTCTGGGCATCTCTGCTCAAGCTGCTGCCCCCGCGACCCGACCTCGGATAAGCGGGAGACAATGGATGGATAAATTCATAAAACATCTTATTTGAATGTGTAATAAACAGAACTGAAAATGTAGGAGACTCCTGGAAATTCCTAGAAGCACTTCAGGGTTTCTTGTTGACTTGATGTTTTTTTACATTGTAAAGTAATTATTGTATTTTGCATTATTTTGGGATATAATTATTTATTTCATCATAAATTGTTAAGTAATGTGTAGAATTTTACCTAAAATCTTAAAATATAAAAATCTTTTAACCTGTGCAGTTACAATTTACACCGACTTTCAGATTTCACTACTAAAAACTCCACAGCAGAGCTCAGACGATGGCCGACATTCTGTTCAGCTTTGGTCAGGCGGGTGGGGATTTGTTTAAGAATCAAATCCTATAAGATACTTGTTCCTTTTACTATTTTAGTTTTGTATCCAATTAAACATTTCATTTTAATATTGAAGTTAATGTTTCCTATTCCTGCACTTTAATCTGCACTCCTCCTCAATAAGGCAGCAGATGACAGACGAGTGCAGACGGAGCAGTCGGCCTTCACTCCTCACACTGCTGGCTCACTAAATGACACTGAGGTGACTGTGAGGAACTGAAATGGACGACTGAGAAGGTCAAATGTGGTTTGATGTCCACAATTAAACGTAGGATTTGCTGCTTTAGACTGACATTTCTTAATATTTGTGAAGTCTCATTAGCCGCAGCTGCTCACCTCATAGAGAACACAATTAATACTTCAGAGAACAGCATTGTGCTCAATTCTGTAAAAACAGAGAAACTTAAACCTTTAATAAAATAATTACATTTGGATCTGAATAACATCCAGCCTATGCACACTGTTTAACAATATTTTAAATAATTGTTAAAAAGTCCTTATTTCTTTTTAAAACCACCTTTATTTACCTCACTGCTCTTCTGTCTAGTAATGTTGCTGCAGTAAAGTATTTGTGCACTAAATTAGCACAAAATATTCATGCAGACATTTTTTTTCCTTATTTCATTAACATTGTTCAAGTGTTCTTGTTAACAGTTTTTAATTATTGTCCAACAGTGGATGTAAGATTCTTTGTTATTACATTATCATTATCAGTAAATAATAAAACTATTGTGATTTATTGTTTATTGAAATTTACCAGCACCCCACTCTGGGTGTCCAGTTTAGTCAATAAAACTCAGGCAGGAGCACAGCGTCAGTCAGTCTTCTTTCTTATCTCCGTCTCTCAGGAGGAGCACAAGCACCTTATTAGCGAGTGTTACAAAGGAGAGGCGCCTGTCTCACTCTATTTATATTCTTCATTGATTAGATCACAATTCCAAGGAGTTCATGACATAATCAGAAATCCTCTAACCTGATTGGTTTATCCAGTTGCTAACAGGACGTCAACAAACATCGAGACCTTAGATGGTCACGCGGCCCACTCGGCTGATTGACCGTCCTGTTAACTCAGGAGTCTGTGACTGTTTAGGTGTTTTTACAAGTTCACTCCTCACATGACAGGCACGTCCATGTCGTTCTCAGCCCTTTGGGTGACTTTATGTTTCCTTCTGTTCAGGTGGGTCTGTCAACAGCAAACTTAGCCTGAGCAGAACAACACAGCAAGCAGCGCACTTTAAAGATGACTTTTACTTCTTCTACCAAGACTTGCTTTTTCATTTCTTGCTATAAAGTCACTTAGAATGCCTTTTCTTAATAATTCAAACCTTTATCATAGTGAATATCAAAATAACACCTTCAGCCTTTACGTATAAGGTCAGCAGAATATGAGACTCAGCACAGACCCAGCAAATCATGAAGCTGAGTTCCTTTAAAAAACACATACTAGGAGCCCATTGAACCAGGGTTCAAGTTCAACTCCTACAATATAACAATAAAACACCTCAATAAAACACATCAATAATCCATGAAGACGTAAAGCCAGCGCTGAGAATCCAAAGGCCGCTGAGCGACTGTCTATTCAATGTGTCCATGCAGAGCCTTCACGGCGGCCTTTCCGTTCCAAAGCAGCCTGATAAATGTCTGCAGTTCTCGTGTTCTCCCCGTGGCCTGTGATGGACGAGCACCCAGTGCTTTGGTGGAGGTTTAGGGCTCTGGATTGTCCCTGGATTGTCCCTTTATGGTGCACCTGAGGAGACAAAATGGTCCTCTATGGCGATGTGAACAGTAAGCAGCTGAAATATACTTTATGCAAAAACAAAATGAATAACCACTAAAAAACATGATTTTATTTCTTTATTTTTCACATGAGATATGAGTACACCAGTAAACGTGACCTATAAATTGTGTGTTAAGGTATTATGGTCTACACTGTATAAGACGATTCCTGACGGACTCTCAGCTCCTTTATTTCTGCTCTGCACAGCTGATGCTTTACTTGTTCCACTTTAAGAGTTATTCCCTCATTTCAGACCCCCTTGTGTGTTTATGCATGAGGTATTATGATGTGGTGGTCCGCACTTCTGCCCTTTTGATTTAGTGTTCTTGTTCCAGTCCTTCGCCCGGTCACTGCCGGTGTTGAATCTCCATGTTCTCTCTTTGCAGGTGTGGCTTTTATTCAGCAGGACGGCAGAAGACTTTTGTTATCCCAGAGAGAAATTTGTCTTCAGCAGGAATGTGTGATACATAGGACATTGTTAAATAGCGAGAAGAAAATAATAAAAGAGACCACACATGACAGCCATTGTTGTAATCAGCACACACATCATAAGACTTCTGCAAATCAGAATAACAATTCATGATCAATAATAACGAAGAGCACACAATAATAATTCAGAACTCTGCAGGACTCCTGAAGCTACTAGAATTCAGAAGTGTGACAGCTCTGAGATAAAAGAGGACTTCAGTCTGGGGGTCTTCAAACTTGAGACCCTGAATCAGCATTTTGATGGCCACAAGTGACACTTTGGGAACAGAGGATGGCTTATGTGTGACAAAATTGAATTGGCCTTCTTCACAACTTGTTTGTGATGGTAGTCAGCGAGAGAAGGCTGCTGCAGAACCTGACTTTCACTGCTGTTTTTAATGTTGTTAGTCACACAGTTTTTATTTTTTATACTAAGATTTACAAAACAACACTCATCCTTCCATCTTCTTAAACTGCTTATCCAGAGCAGGGTCATGGAATAGCAGGAGCCATTCCTAGCACGCATTGGGTACAAACCCTCGACAAGACGCCACTCCATCGCAGGGTGAACACACACACAGAGGCCAGTTTACCATTCACAATCCTCTGCTGCACTTCTACATATTTTTCAATGAAAGGTAAAAAGTGTGACATTCTGTCGGTGAAATCTTCCAATATTCACTTGAATGATGTATGTATGTTCCCAAAAAGAAGAAGTCTTTGACTTCAGTCTGTAACAGTTGATGTAAATTTTGGGGGCATACACAGTCATCATGGCACTGCCAGATCTAAACATTAGCATGGCGAATTGCTCATGTACTGAAGTGACTTTAGCTGCAGGTGGAAGTCCCATTTTAGTTATCGTGCCAAGCAGAGTTGTGTTGCAGTGCAGCAGTCTATAGGCCAGTGAAAGTGCTGTGAAGAAGCTGTCTGTTGTGACGGTTCTGACTTTGTCCAGTCTGATAGCAGTCACGGGACATCGTATCTTTCATTACTGTACAGCAAATAGATCTGAGCAGGCGTCAGCCACAGCACTACTCTTGTGAAAAGAATGGAGATAAACGCCATCAACTCAGAGAAGGAGAGGCAAGTTTGTTGTGCCACATAAACATCACTGAGAGAATAAAACTGAATAATAAAAAAAACAAGCCCTAAATTTACACCAGGTGTCACAGACTCAAATCAAATGTATATTTTTATTATATTATAGTAATAATAATAATAGCAGCTCACTACTTCAAACGCAGGGTGCCTGGTCTCGAACCCGGCCCCTTCGGTCTATAAGGCAGCACTCAAGAATACGCATAAACTCCCTGTCAATTGACATTTGAGCTTGAGTTTTTAACTCATTGACATTATATTCTTAAATAAAAGCGTACGTGTTTATTTGATATTTGGACTAAAGTCTTCACACATTATACACTTCACGTCATTATTAGTATAACATGGAAAAAGTTTCTGCTTTAGGTATGTGTTCAGCATTTCTTGCATTTCTCGCATTTCCTTTCATCCTACACTTACCCAGATCTTTGTAGACATGGAACACTCATGAAATACATGGATTCCAAATAACGATATACTGTATTATTTACCTTCTACAACTCCAGGCACCTCACACCGAGATAAACAAGACTTGAGTCTGGGAGAACTTTTTTGCCCGAGTTGAGCTCTGTCAAGGGAGGGGATGGGATAGCAGGCTGCTTGCTGCTTGTGCTGATCGACACATTTACAAAACAAAAGACGCTGATGGAGAGGTGTGAAGGAATTTAAGGTGGGCCTGGATTACGAGTTTTTCCGTAGACTTCAGGAAAGTTAGTGTTAAACTCCGCTTTTATTGCCCTGGAATTAATGAGGAGGTTTGTCGGTTTTGTAGCTCCTGCCTGGAGTTTATACTGTGACAGATTCCTTGGAGGGACCGTGCTCTTATTGTTCCCGTTCCCTTAATAGACATTCCCTTTGAGAGAACTGGGGTAGACAATGTGAGACCCCTGGAACTCTCGGCCTGAGGGATAAGTATATCTTAGTCCTCGTAGATTATGCTACCCATTTCCAGGAGGCTGTTCCTTTGCGCTCAGCCAATTCCAAGTCAATCGCATGGAAATTTGTAGTGGTCTTTGCGTTAATCCACATCCCTAAGGAAGTCCTAATGGACCAAGGGACACCTTTTACTTCAGAAATGTTCAAGGAGATGGCTAAGTTACTGAAAATAAACCATCTGAAGACCTCGGTGTATCACCCACAAACCTATGGCTTAGTGGAGAGGTATAATCAAACTCTTAAATACTTGCTACGCAAGGTGGTCAGCAAGGATTGGAGAATCTGGGACTATTTACTCCCACTTGTATTGTTTGCCTACTGGGAAGTACCACAAGCTTCCATGGGCTTCTCCCCCTTTGAATTATTATACAGACGGCAACCCCAAGACATATTGGACATTCTAAAGGAAGATTGGGAGGAGTTGGCCCTCCCTTTCATAAACATACTTGAATATATTGTACAGTTATGGAATAGATTAGACAAAATCCAACCTGTACTAAAAGAACATATGTCAAAAGCTAAAGCAGCACAGGCTCGCTGTTATGACCAGGGACAAACCTCCGTGAATTTAACCATGGAGATCATGTCATGGCCATCATTCCCACTTCTCACTCCAAATTACTGGCTCATTGGAAAGGCACCTACAAGGTTAAGGAGAGGAAGGAGCTCATCGACTCTGTGGTGAAACGACCAAATTGTCGAACAAGCGAGCGGATATATCACATCCATCTGCTGAAGCTGTGGAAGGAATGAGACCCTGGGCTTCCCTCCGGCCAACACCGCTCACTCTTCACTCAGAAAATCAACCTTAGCTTAGCCCAGATCTGACACCTGCTCAGCAATAGGAGCCCAAGGTAGCAATCCTGTCGATATCGAGTGAAACACCTGGGAGAACCTATCTGGTTGAGCATGACATAGTGACAGAGCCCGGGGTAGTCGTCAGGGAGCGGCACTACCGCCTCCTGGAAGCCAAACACGCCGAAGTTGAGCTTGAGATCCGACAGGTGCTCGACCTAAGGCTGTTCGAAGAGATCCATACCCCAAGGTCCAGTCCGATGATTCTTGTCCCTAAACCGGATAGCTCCTAGAGGTTCTGTAACAACTTCCACTGGCCTAATCAGGTTTCACAATTTGATGCCTATCCGATGCCCCGAGTAGACAATCTCCTTGAGCGGTTAGGAAAGGGACAATACTTGGCCACCCTTGGCATGACAAAGGGATACTGGCAAATTACTTTAACGTTGTCTGCAAAAGTAAAGACCGCGTTTAGCACCCCCTTCGTTTAGCACCCCTAGTGGGCACTGGCAGTACTGTGTCCTTCCTTTTGGCTTGCAGCGTTTGGTGGATAAAGTTCTCCAATCCCACAATGCCTATAGTGCAGTCTACCTGGATGACATAGTCATTTATAGTATTCCGGCATATGAGAAGAATATGTATAGCAGGTCAAAGCAGTGGTCCGAACACTAGCAGAAGCTCGACTCCATATCAGCCCAAACAAATGTTTCTTGGGTTAACCAAAACCAAATATTTGTACTATCTAGTTGGCAGGGGTACTGTCAAACCTCAGTGCTCCAAAATCCATTCCATACTAAACTGGCCCCATCTGAAGGGCAGCCAACATAGAGTACTTCCTGCTTCCCTTGCCGAACCACATCTCCTTCCAAGGTCACTTCTGGCCTCAATTATTGGACCCCACCTCTTCCTCCCTGGCCACTGTAAAAGCCCAACTCCTTTTGTGTTTGGTTGTCCCTGTTTTGGACATGGAACCAAACATTGCTCTGGAGCCATTTGTTGAATTTCTCTTTTGCTGTGCATTGTATGCTGTACAATATAGGAGATGGTTCCCCAAACCTTTTTCTGCCTTTTTGTGTACCTTTACAACAGATACAAGTCACACTTCAACACAGCTAGCAATTTAGTCCTGTTAGATCAACTGCAGGTAGCTGCAGGTTGGAACACAAATCTGAGAGTCTCGTGCAGTGTCTCATGCTAGCAGAAACCTATAAAGCTCTAAAACTAACTGTATACTGGACTCACTGCTGGCTGAGATTCTGTCCTGTAGATTTTTCACAGAGCTCGATTGTGCCGATGAAGTTGCCTGTCCATTATTTGCATTTCCAGGCAGAGATGCCTGTAGTTAAATGAGTGAAATTTATCACATTTGCAGTGTTAAAAAAAAACTCTAATATTGTTCTTTCAAATTCAAGAACAAAGGGAGTTTAAAAGGACTTTCTGTGCAACAATTGATGCAAAATTTGAAAAGTGGTAGCAGATGTGGGGCTGCCAGGAATGGAACAAAATCAAATCCCCAATATCCCCAATAACATGAAATATGTTTATTCTCACACCCAGATTCTTTGTTACGTAGACCCTCACACATGTTCCCCTCCTCTGCTCTGGTTCTCTTATTCTTGCATTCACCTGGCCTGGAAGGAGACACAGTCCACAGACACAATACATTTCACTGGGGACTATGGATTCTGACCTCACCCAAGACTGACTGCTACTGTGTTACACTTCACCTATTAGAAGACATCTCCTCTGTTCTCTGTAAACCCTGATTGCAAGACAGAGCAAATACTAATGCAAGCAACGTGAGCAGGCAATACACTTTTATTCCATCATTAGATATTATGACATTCTTAAATGTTTTTAATATACCAAAAAAAGTGAAAGCAAATAAAAAGGTAATTGAGTGTGTAAATCAGACATACAAGATGGCTATTTGAGGAGTTGTCACAGATGATGCAGTCCAACACACCTGAAGGTGCAAGGCCTTTTATTCTCTTTATGGTTGTGTGGCTGTGTTTGCTCTGCTTCTCTTCTTTTCTGGTTCTTCTATTCAATTCAGCAGATGATAGAATTAATATTTTAACATTAACCTGATGACTTTTTGAAGTTTGTGAGGGCCAAGTTGAACTCCCCTAGACCCTCTCTATCTAATGTGACAAACTGGCTGTGCACAAATGTGGGTCCCCTTGTCATTGTGCTGATTTGAATGCCTGTCACTGCTCAATGCTGATTGGTTGGATGAGCGGGATTAAGCCTTGAAATTCACAGACAGGTGTGTCCAATCATGAGATATAAAGGTATTTAAGGTGGTCAATTGCAAGTTGTCCTTCCTTCCCTTTGACGCTCCTCTGAAGAGTGACAGACAGCATGGGATCCTCAAAGCAACTCTCCAAAGATCTGAAAACAAAGATTGTTGAGTCTCCTGGTTTAGGGGAAGGCTACAAAAAGCCATCTCAGAGGTTTAAACTGTCAGTTTCAACTGCAAGGACTGGAATCAGGAAATGGAAGGCCACAGGCACAGTTACTGTTAAACCCAGAAGGTCTGGCAGGCCAAGAAAAATACAGGATTGTGAGAATGGTGACAGACAACCCACAGATCACCTCCAAAGATCTGCAAGAACATCTCGCTGCAGATGGTGTATCTGTACATCGTTCTACAATTCAGCGCAATTTGCACAAAGAACATCTGTATGGTAGGGTGATGAGAAAGAAGCCCTTTCTGCACTCACGCCACAAACAGAGTCGCTTGTTGTATGCAAATGCTCATTTAGACAAGCCAGATTAATTTTGGAACAAACACTCATCAACGGCTATAGGAGGCGTCTAGAGGCTGTTATATTTGCAAAAGGAGGCTCAACTAAGTATTGATGTCATATCTCTGTTGGGGTGCCCAAATTTATGCACCTGTCTAATTTTGTTATGATGCATATTGCATATTTCCTGTTAATCCAATAAACTTAATGTCACTGCACAAATACTACTGTTTCCATATATTAAATGGAAGCTGCTACATTGAAAGCTCAGCCAATGATAAAAAAATATCCAAAGAATTAAGAGGGGTTCCCAAACCTTTTCATATGACTGTATTTTGATGCCACAGAAGCTGATAGGTTGGCCAATAATAATAATAATAATAATCTTCTTCTTCTTCTTTTGGCTGCTCCCGTTAGGGGTTGCCACAGTGGATCATCTTCTTCCATATCTTTTTGTCTTCTGCATCTTGTTCTGTTACACCCATCACCTGCATGTCCTCTCTCAGCACATCCATAAACCTTCACTTAGGCCTTCCTCTTTTACTCTTCCCTGGCAGCTCTATCCTTAGCATCCTTCTCCCAATATACCCACCACCTCTCCTCTGCACATGTCCAAAACCAACACAATCTCGCCTTTCTGACTTTGTCTCCCAACCATCCAACTTGAGCTGACCCTCTAATGTCCTCATTTCTAATCCTGTCCATCCTCGTCACACCCAATGCACACCCAGCTCTGTCTCCTGCTTTCTGGTCAGTGCCACCGTCTCCAGCCCATATAACATAGCTGGTCTCACTACCGTCCAGTAGACTTTTCCTTTCACTCTTCCTGATACCAGTGTGTCACAAATTGCTCCTGACACTCTTCTCCACCCTGCCTGCACTCTGTTTTTCACCTCTCTTTCACAATCCCAGTTACTCTGAATTGTTGATCCCAAGAATTTAAACTCATCCACCTTTAACAACTCTACTCCCTGCATCCTCACCATTCCACTGACCTTCTTTCCTGTCCTCTCCACCTCTCCAGGATCTCCTCAAATTGCCCTCTACTCTCACTACAGATCACAATGTCATCAGCAAACATCATAGTCCACGGGAACTCCTGTCTAACCTCGTCTGTCAACCTGTCCATCACCATTGTAAATAAGAAAGGGCTCAGAGCCGAACCCTGATGTAATCCCACCTCCATGTTGAATGCATCCGTCACTCCTACTGCAGTTGTCACCACTGTCACACTTTCCTCGTACATATCCTATACAACTCTTACATACTTCTCTGCCACTCCCGACTTCTTCATACAATACCACAATTCCTCTCGAGGCACCCTATCATAGGCTTTCTCTAGGTCCACAAAGATAAAATACAACTCCTTCTGGGCTTCTCTATACTCCATCAACATCCTCAGAGTAAACATCACATCTGTGGTGCTCTTTCCTAGCATGAAACCATACTGCTGCTCACCTCACTTCTTAATCGAACTTCCACTACCCTTTCCCATAACTTCATACTGTGGCTCATCAATTTTATTCCCTGTAGTTACTACAGCTCTGCACATCCCCCTTATTCTTAAAAATTAGCACCAGTACACTTCTTCTCCACTCCTCAGGTATCCTCTCACTTTCCAAGATTCCATTAAACAATCTGGTTAAAAACTCCACTGCCATCTCTCCTAAACACCTGCATGCTTCCACAGGTATATCATCTGGACCAACAGTAATAATAGACTGAATTTAGTGTCGCTCCAGTAAAATATCTTAGAAATAGACATTGTAGAATAAATAAATACAACAGCCAGTCGCACAAACTTTTGGAGAACCGTCCCGTATAATGTACAGAGGACAGGTCAAAATAATATCACAAAATAGGGATCAACCAAACAATTGACAAAAAATCAGTGCAAACATACAGTAGGGGTATTTATACAGAACTAAATATGGCTACAGGAAATTAAGAAAGGGAAGTGACATCATGGCCTCGACTCGTATGTGATGTCATTAAGGAGGGACGGAAGGGCAAGTCAGCCATTTTGGCTCTGCGGTACGGACGTTTACTTCTCGTCTTTGTTTCTGGAGGAAAAGAGAGAAAGAGAGACTAGTACCCTTCTGTAGCCCTTCATCTCAAGATCTTTTACTCACCTGCAGGTCTGTTGACTGCCTCCAAAACGCATGTGCATGACATGACCCCTTCCTTAGCCCAGATCTGCTGGGCCGGGCAATCTACACCGAGAAGTCGTGAACGCAAGAGAGGGCATCAGCGTTGGCCTGTAAAGTACCTTGATGGTAAACAACGGTGAACCAATAGGGTTGAAGGTCCAAAAACCACCTGGTAACATGGGGGTTGGACTCCCGATGCACCGCCATCCACTGCAAGGCGGCATGGTTCCTAACCAGGGTAAACTCCCGTCCCAATAGATAGTACCTCAAGTGGGTCACCACCCATTTAATCGCCAAGGCTTCGCGTTCCACTGCTGCATACCTCCTCTCGCGGTCCAACAGTTTCCAACTCACAGGGTGTTCAACTTTGGCACACTGTGGCTTCACGGAATCCCCGCCCACCAGGTAGCCCAAATATCTGACTTCCCTCAACCCAAAATAACATTTTCTTGGGTTGATGCAAAGTCCGGCTTGCACTAGTGTCGAGAGCATCGCCTAGGTAGGAGGCACTGTAGGCTTAGTGGGGCCGTAACAAGGTATACACCAGATACTGGAAAGTCGCTGGCACCCCGTGCAAGCTAAATGGGAGTACCGTATACTGCCAGTGCCTGCTAGGGTTGCTAAAGGCGTTTTTTTCTCTGACGGAGGCCGTTAAGGGAATTTGCCAGTACTCCTTTGTCATGTCAAGAATAGTTAAATATTGTGCGTTACCGAGCCTCTCCAATAAATCATCCACTCGAGGCATCGGATAGGCATCAAATTTGGAGACCTGATTGAGTCACCAGAGGTCATAGCAAAACCTCCAGGAACTCGTCAGGTTTTGGAATAGAATAATCCGACTGGACAATGGACTGTGACTCAGCTCAATCATGCCCATCTCAAGCATTCTTCTGATTTCCAGCTCTACTTCTGCCTGTTTCACCTTGGGAAGCCTATAGGGTCTCTCTCGGACAACCACACCTGGGTCTGTGATAATGTCGTGTTCAACCAGGGCAGTGCGACCGGGCTGCTCATTAATTATCCCTGTCATGGACAAGATTGCTGTTTCCAGCTTTTGCCTTTGTTTCCAAGTTATGTCAGATCCAAAGATAAGGTTTGGATGGTCTGAGAAAAAGGAGCAGGGCTGGATGGAGAAAGGGTTTACGTCCCTGTCCTTCCACGGTTTCTGCAAATTTATGTGGTACACCCACTTGCTCGGCCGACGATTGGGCTGCCCCACTTCATAGGGCCCTTGCAAATGAGCCAGTAATTTGGAATGTGACGAAGGGATGAGCACAATAACGCAATCGCCAGGTGGAATTCCCAGAGGTTCGTGTTCCTATTGTAATACCGCAACCTGCTCTGTTTGAGCACGCTCTAAATGTTCTTTGAGTACCGGTCTGATTTTAGACAATCTATCGCGTAACTGTGCAATATACTCCAATATATCAGAGGAGGGAAGGACCTCTTCCTCCCAGCCTTCTTTTAGCATGTCCAGGAGACCCCGTGGCTGCCTTCTGTACAGCAACTCAAAGGGAGAGAACCTTAGAGGTCTGTGGGACTTCCTGATAGACGAACAGGACAAGGGGGAGTAACTGATCCCAGTTTCTTCCATCCTCGCTAATTACCTTGCGTAACAACTGTTTCAGGGTCTGATTAAATCGTTCTACCAGCCGGTCCATTTTGGGGATGATAGACCGATGTCTTCAGCCGCTTAATTTTAAGTAACTTGGCGACTCTCCTGAATGTCTCCGAGGTGAAGGGAGTCCCTTGGTCCGTTAAGACCTCCTTGGGGATTCCAACCCTAGCGAATAACCCTATAAGTTCCCGTGCGACATTCTTTGATGTTGCTGAATGCAAGGGGACAGCCTCTGGATACCAGGTGGCATAGTCCACGATGACGAGAATGTATTTATGGCCACTAGCAGATGGTTCAAGGGGTCCCACAAGATCGACTCCGATCCTTTTGAAGGGTATGTCAATCAGGGGCAGGGGAATAAGAGGAGCACGGTCCCTGCGGGGAATCTGACGCAGCTGACACACCTGGTAGGAAGTGCAGAAGTGGCAGACCTCCGCGTTTATCCCCAGCCAGTAGAAGCGAAGCTTAATTCGCTCAAGGGATTTGTAGCGGTCAGGGGCCGCTAAGATTCACACCGTCAAAGATGATGGTGATTTATTTATTTTAATTGAAGAGATCCCAGGAACGTCCCCAGCCTTGGATCGACCCACACACACTCACAACAGAGACAATAAAGCACACTGGGAAAGGCAAACAATTACAAATATAATGACCTGAAATAATTAATGAAAACAGTAATACCACCCCTGACCCCTTCGGCGATATTACATATAAACACAAACACCACACAGCAAAGTCCATATATACCAAACAGGATGAAGATGAAATGTGACCAAGTTAAGTCCAGCGATCTGTATGTTGAAATGGAGAAGGAAAAATACTGTCCTACCAGTAGTTACTGATGATGTTGATGGTTGATTCAGGAGCGCTCCAATCTTCCGGAAAACCAAATAATCCAACACAGTTCTCAGTGCACAGGTAGACAGACAATCCAGACTCCCAACAAACGAATACAGTCCAGGACAAAAAGATTAGAGAACCAATAACAGCAGGCAGAGACGACAGATAACCGCAACACACACCGCACCAAAACAAAACAAACTTTTTTTTTCCTCTTTGCCCTCTGCCCTCCTTTTAACTGCCTGAGGCTACCTTTCACCCCAGCAGCCCCAGCAGGGACTGCTGGGAGATGCAGTTCTTAAGTAGCACTGCTACAGATTTTTCAGCTCCCAAGTGGGCTCCTAGTAGATGGGAATGAGTTAATTCACATACCTGCCACCGGTACGCACGCAGAATCAGCAATAATGCTCTTACTTCACTGCTCGTGCTCGTACAAGTGATCGTTCTCGATGACGAAGTAGGGCGCGTCATAGAGCCGTCTACCGTAACAACACGAGGCAGATTTATAGAAATGGGTATCCCTGTGTATGCATCTTAGACTGGTCTTGAGCTGGAGCCACTGTTGCGGTAGAACAAAAGGGTGAGCAACAATGGAGATGTTACTCCCCGAGTCAAACTTCAAAGTTGCTCAGTGACCATTTATCAATATGACACCTGTATGAGGGAAAGACAAAGGGTTTGTCAGGGCACAGTACCTTTCTCCTCTGCAGTGGGAGAAGTCCATCGGCTTGATCAGGCGCAACTGAAACATATATCCAATCCCCCACATTTGAAACAGCGCGGGGCATGGGGGTGTGGAGGACCTGTATGCCTTTTCCTTTCTCCGAAGAAGCTGTCGTTACGGCCCTGCCTTTGTCCAGCTGTATGCCTTTTTACTCCGCAAGCTTTATGACCACAGACTCGGAAAGTCTTTTTCCTGGGTCATAACTCAAAACACAGTTCTTAACAAAACGTTGCCAGATGTCAGAAATTACAGCAAATCTGTCGTTTTTCACATGTTCTGCATGGGTGTCTTTGTTGTCAAAGCACAAATGCCACATGATAGTCTGATAGCGGTCACAGGACATCATATCATTGATTGCCGGCACAGCAAATAGTTCTGAGAAGGCATCAGCCATGACACCAACTTTGGTCATTGCATCAATTCAGAGAGGGAGAGGCAAGTTCGTTGTACCACATGAATGTCACTGACAGAGTAAAACTGAATAATAAAAAAAAACAAGCAGGGAGTGTTTGGCTCCTCCCTAGTATAGGACTAGCGTTATGGTTGGGAGAAGGGGAAGGGTAGCACCCAGGTGAAAGGTGGGTTGGGTTCAGGTTGAAACCTGCTTCAGCCCATCGGAATTCAAGGGGCAGTCAGCTGCGGTACAGGGAAACAATTCAGGCTAGGGATGCATCTGGTAAAGGGGCCGAGCCACAACATCTGATACCCCACTTGGACCCCCTTCCACTCCATCATCAGGGTCAAAAACATCCCTGAAGGGTCAGGCTAAGGTTAGGGAAACCATGTGGATTAGGCCCCATTCTGAGGAGTGAGTTGTTTTGGGGGTTGGGTTGGGCACTCTGTGCACCTCACACCTGCACCAACAGGGGCAAAAATAGTTCCAAAAAGTGGAGGGTCATAGGGTTATGAGAACCTTGGGAGTCAGGTCCCAGCTGAGGAATGGAAACTGTAGGGGGCAGAGCCGTGATGGTGTGGGATGGCTTCCTGTTGTATTGGGAGCCCTTTGAACCTGTGACCTTTGTTAGTCATAACCAAGATAAGCAAATGAGAACACAAACGTGCAGCAAGGGGTAGGTACATAAAGTGTTAAGTGCTTTTATTTCAATTCATCAAATCAACAGCCAAAGAAATGGGGTCTGAGGTGAAGTGCAGCAAAATATTCTTCAATAAATAAACAAATAATCCATAAAAACTACTGAGAATGTGTGGAGGTTAACACCAAGTCAATAGATACTCCAATAAAACAAGGTCAAAATAAAACCCAGAGACAGGCCTTTTCCTGCTAAAAACACGAGTCCTGATACTTCTGTCTAAAATCTGACATCTCCTCCACTTATCCTGTTCAGACCGTGCAGTAAGAGGAGACGCTCGCCGACAGGTGCAGTCAACCTTTCTGTCCAGACTCGTGTGCCCATTGCCAGGCCTACTGCAACCGTGGGGTGCCACACCAAGTCGCACACATCTCCTGTCACTAATCCCTCGGCATCTGCTGAGACCCCGCATATCGGGCCTCTACTACTCCTTGGCGATCACTAAAATAGGATCCCCCCTTTTTCAGCCCCAGGCTCTTCATCCTGACCACCTGCCTCCATTCTGCTCTTTCATGGCCTTCCTTGATCCTGCCTCTCTTTCCTTCTTCCTTCATTAACCTCCATTGTCTCCTGTGCCTCTTTTCCATTTCTATTCTTTTTCCTTATGCTCTCTGTCTGCTGTGGAAGTTCCTCTTATAGTGCCTTGCCTAATTCAGTGTGGGTGTGAGACACTGCTCCCTCCAAGTTACGAATGAGCCACCTGACTCAGGCTCACATTCACATATTAATGTGTGCTCAGCCAGGCACCCCAACCACCCCTGGAGCGGAGTGCGCTCCCGATTGGAGCCTGCACTTCACGGGTCATAGACTATTTATTTAAAGCTTGCACAATGGCACAGACCATTTATCACAAATGCCCAGCACTCTGTGACCCTTACTCCCGGCCATCCTGCCTCCCCTCACCATGGGGGCTAGACACCCGGCAAGGGTAGGGTTGCATTGTGGGGAAGATGTCCTGTACTTCGACACCCCATTTACACAAATTGCACCTGGGCATCATGGGGAAGCCCATCCAAAGTGTTACAGTGTGTTGCAGGCACTTAAACATTTTGGTGCTCTACTCTGTCTATGACCTTCTGCTCGAGGGGGAGACTTAGAAACTTTTCAAGTCTTGAGTCCTGTTCCCCTAAGGTCTTGGGCACTTATAGACAAAAAATATCATTCTGGTACCCTTTGAAATTCCAGAACATGATAATCTGGTGCCCAACCTGAACTTACTATATGTGGAGCCCCGGGGCTGGACACATATGTCAAAAATAACTGACATTTAAAAAAATATTTCAACAAATTTAAATAAAACTTAAGCAACAAACCATTCAGAAAATCAATCTCTACATACTCCAAAACCCAATAGAGGAGAGCAGAATAAAACTGACATTCTCAGCTCATCATAACACACCGACGTCCAGCATCTTCTGGAAATCTGAGCTTTGAGAGAAGGACAGTGCAGGTGAGCCATGGCTGTGCATGGAGCATCTGCAGCTTATACAACAGGCTGGGAAGAGAAAATATTACAGACGGCATTTCAGATAAACTTGTGTTCAAATGTGGCACAGTGAGATATAAAGGATGAGTACAACTGAGTCAGGGTGGGCAACGATGATGAAGGAAAAAAAAGAGTGTAGCAAAGTGAAAAGGAATGAAGAAGCGGCGACACATCGTGTGCACACTTGATATTTAGCAGCACTGGCAGGGGTCTTATTCATGACCAACTGTCATAGTGGACTCGAAAATGAGGATCGGAAAGTCACCAAAATGTGGATACCACAGCAGTGCTGCATGATGGGGTTTACTGTGAACTCCTGAACTCTGTCAGCATGGAGGACTGTGAGGTTTGGTGCAGTTTCTCTAAGTACAGCGACACTGTCGTAGACCCCCTTTATCACTCTTTGTAGATGGTAACGGAGACAAGAACAACAACTTTGTTTAAGAAATCGACAACATTCTTTATTTTATACAGTGAGCTTCGATAAGTGAACACAACAGAGTGACTTTATGACTTACATTCACAGCATTACACACACAGTATATTTAACAAATGTCAGTCAGCTCTGAGTGACATTCACAGACCACCGGCCTCCTGTACACGAGGGGTTAGCCAGTGCGCTGGGCTATCAGGTTTAAATAAATGTGACATAAATTGTCATTTCACAGAAAACCAAGTGTCATAAATTTGTGAAGTGACCAGCAGAATGGAGTCGAAATAATCCATCAAGAATATCATTTGAACAATCAAACACAGGGAGAAACAAGATACTCCTCGGGAATAAGTGCTTTACAGAGAGTTTAGATTTTAAATATTTACTATATTACATTTATTTTTTAAAGGTGTGTATGAGTGGACATGGGCCACCAAAAACAGAGATGAAGGAACGGAAAATCCACAAATATAACAGCAAACTGAATTCACGTTTACAGATATCTTCATCTTCAAATACATCTGGCTGACCATGGAGTACACTTGTCTGCTGTCACACAGGCTGCTCGCCGCTCACTCACTGACATTCCTCTTTGCGTCTCACAGTTTACTGTTTTATTCATCTATGCATTGTCTGAGACTTAAGAATAGAAGTAAAACAATGACAAACAAATTTAAATAATGAAAACTGCTATATTTGAAAAGTATTTTTGGTAAACTGACCTGCATATTTTTCGACATACTGTATTGTATGCCTGGCTGGAATGACTTTTGTCACAACGTCGCACGTCGAAGGACCTGCACTCAGAGTGTCATCACCATGTCTGGGAGGATTTGAGGTTTTCTCTGTTTCAACACCTTTAGGTTTTGTCCCCCACATCACTTTAGTGGACAGTGGCAGTGACAGTGGGTGAGCACATAAGTGACTCTTGGACTGGTCGACAGTGACATCCCATCTTTGAGGAGCTCCTGCCCTGACGCCACACCAACAACCAAAACTGGTATGCAGGAGTCGTTAAGAAAATGGATGACACTTCTAGAATTTGAAGAAGCTGCTCAGTGCTGATTATTAATACACAGAATGCAAAATATACAACATAAATAAATGTAAATTGTCAGCACTGAGTATTAGTGTGCACTGTCATCAAGTTTTAAGACTTACAATAAATTAATCACTGAAGACGCAGGTCTAAATATTTTAAAACTTGAGATTATTTTAAGGGCTTTTCTGAACCAGGGATAAAAAAAAGCATAAAGAATTGGATTAACTCCAAAGCTCACCTCACTGATCAGAACTAAGAGGTCCCTTATTTCGACGAAGAGAATTGAATAATCATAGACAGAAAAATCAAACAAAGTGAGAGGTAACCAGCAGATCATAAAGACACCCACCACCAGTCCGAGGGTCTTTGCTGCTTTTGTTTCAGATGCTTTAGGTGTGTTTGAATTGCTGCTTTCCACTGACTGCGTCTTTTCAATCAAACATTTAATGGCTTTAGAATGTGTTTTGGCAACTATAAATATTCTTGTATAAGAACATATCATTACTGAATATGGGATAATAAAAATAAATATTAAAAAAACATAAGGTCCAAAGTCGTATCCATTAACTAAACATGTTTGTTCACATCCCTCTGTTTCTACATAACCAAAATATAGAAAAGTGAATGTAAATACAAATGAATACAACCACATCACTACAATACTGACCTTTGTGACATTCAGAGTTATTTCTGAGCTGTAAAAGAATGGATTACAAACAGCAATGTAGCGATCAATGGATATTAATGCCATATGAGTAACAATGGCCACATCAAACAAATTAGCAAGTGTCTGATAGACGTAACAGTAAATCGCCCCAAAGTACCAGCAGAATTCTATCTGAAAAATGAAAGAAAAGGGCAACACAAACAAACCCACCAAGAAATCGGCCACTGCAAGTGAAAGGAGCAGAAAATTAGTCGGCGTGTGAAGCTGCAAGAAATGAGAAATAGAAATGATGACCAGAAGATTCCCACAGATAGTGACTGGGATCAAAATAATCCAGAAAATACAAAGACCTACATAGACTTCTGTTTCATAAATTAATTTGTGGCAAGATGCATTATTATTAGGAAAACAGTAATCAATCTTTGGCTCCTTAAATTCCATTTTTATTTCCCTCAGCAATGCCACGTTTACCCACAAACATGCTAAGACTGTTGTGTCTGACCACAGGCATCTGCAGGTGATATTTATACAGTCTCTAAAGGGCTTACAGCAGCCTCTCTGCCATCTCATTACTGTCAAACGTTGTTTTTCATTCCTAATGAGCCCCAGGGGACTCATTAATCCTCATTGTGTGTTTTTAAACAGATAATTGGCTACCACAACAAGCACAGACAGTCTGCAGTGCGGCCCAAGATGCTGTTATTTGTGATCTTCAGCACTGCTGTTAATTTTTACATTCTGAACTGTAATGCCCAGTGAAAGGCCTGCTGAGTTTTTTATATTCAGTAAATATTTGTTACATATTGGCATCTTTATGCTGCCTCGACTTTAATAATTTATTATGTATGGCCCACAGCTCAAGTCTAATAAAAGTGACAGGACACAGCAGGTGTGATGATAAGCGTCCATTGCCTGTCTGTGAACTGAAGTCATTTTACAGTCTGTGCCCAGCCGAATTCAAACATGGGGCAGCGTTTCAAGGCCAACACTCAGCCAGCTCTCTTAACATGAACTCCATTTCTGTGTACGTCTCCCAGTGAGCTGAGAGCAGCCATTGACCGCTGGCAGCTCCTGTGGATGTGCTCAGACACACACGATTTTCAAAGGCCTTGTCCAGACTCAGACATGTGAGCTTCTCCATCGTCTGCTTTCTTTTCTAAGCTTTTGTTTCTGTCAGGCACTTTATCGACCATTAATAAATTAACATTGAAATCATTAAAGAAATCTTGAAATCACTTGAAGGTTTCCTTAAATCTTTATAGGAAGTCACTAATTATTTTAAGGTCTGTTTAAATGATTTAGAGATATTTTTAATTAAATTACAAATATCTATTAATGAATTACAGACATATTTCAACCAGTTCTTCTTTTTTTAATCATATCTTTAAAGAACTAACAGATATGTTTAAACAAATCACAACTGTCTTTTTACAAATTCCTCTTTATTTAAATAAAGATAGGTGAAGGCTCTACTCCATAACTGAAAAGGTGCTATTTAAGTATTTTTTGCATCTGAAGTATGCGATTAACTGTTGTGTGTTTGTTGATTATGTCAATTGTATTTACAGATTCACCAAAACCGGAGTCAAATTCTTTGTATGTTGCATACTTGTTTCATATTCTGATTCTTATTAAAAATCAATTTTGGGTGACAGATATATCATTTATTTGTTTACATGACAAACAGCATTCACAGTCATCAGTTCACAGAGTTTTCATCCACAAATCATCAGGTTACCCATCAGCCCCTCTTGCTGACAAATAAATGCCGTCTGATAATATATCATACTGACAGAAAGAAGACACTCGGCATTTCTTGTAATGACAAAGTATAGCCAGTGTACTTTACATCAGTCCACACAGCACACTGCTGGAGCAGATCACCTTTACAAAGGTCTGAATTCAAAGCTTAGGTCACAGCAAGACAAAAGCCTCACTTAATCCCTTGGACATAACGCCTCAAATGTAACCAGAAGCCAGAGATCATTCAGCAGGAATGGAACAATGGATTAATGACCTGACGATTAAGCTACTACGAGGTGTCCTGACTAAAGGGAAGGCTTAAGCAGACTGTCGAGGCAGATGACCATCCACTAACCACTCCATAGCAGCAAAGCCACATAGGACAAGTCCACCTGTTTCAGATCTGTCATTCAGACTGCTGCTGTAACTGCTGGCAGACACAACGTCAATGTCAGTAACAGGACAGTACAGGCTACATGCAATTGTCTTTAGAGTAAGGCAACATTTCACAGGCCTTCTGCTCACACCTTCATGACATTTGACTCTACAGCTGGACGGTGTCAGGCTACACACACAGCTGCTGCATTCCCTACTTTCCTGATGAATTCTGGGGCACAGCTGATACCTTCACCTTCTCTTCATGTTGTGAGATTGCTGATCTCTTTTGAGACCATCTCTAATACAGAAGAATAACACACAGAAGAGTGACTACAGTGTCTGTAGAGGGCTGCTTGTCAGTCACCCAGGTAACCACAGGTTCGCAGTGCAACAGAAACAATAGTAAGCTGACCGATGATGCGCGCAAAGCGCCTGTCGACCAATCGGTCAGCTGCTGACCTGGTCCTGAGCCTGCCATTTGCTGTGTTTGTGTATAGTAGATCCCGCTACAATAAATGACCTTGCTGTTCCTGTTTTGAGTTGAATAAAGCTGGTTTTGCTAAAGAACTTAGCCTCATCTTTAAGGTGCAAGACAGTGACTCATGCGTCACATGGTACCAGGAGTGGGGTCTTGCACCAATGGACCTGCAAAAGGCACATAACATCCCAATACAGCAAAATGAGGCTCATGCGGGTGCTCCTGTCTTCTTACTGCCCAGGGATGTGGTAGTGAAAATGGCTCCCTCGGAAGACCCAGAGTGTATCCTAGTCTGCTTCGAGTGCACGGCAACATTGATGCACTGGGACAGGGGAGCCTGGTCAATTATCATGGCCCTGTTCTTAAACAGGGAGGCCCTACAGGTCATGCAAAACCTCCCTCCTGAATGGCTCAATGGTTATGACTTCCAGAAGCAACAGATCCTCCTCTGTACGGCTATCGGTGGTCAAGGGGTTCCAGTTTTGTCTGTCAAACATTGAGACAGACTGCCCTATATGAGGATAGATCCAGGACTTAGTGGATCTGATTCAAAGCAGCACCTGCAGGGAGACTTTCAAGTGCATTGTGGAGAAGCCCACTATTGATGCAGTCCTGTCGAGGATAGACAATATAATACAATAAAATTTATTTTTGTATAGCCCAAAATCACACAAGGAAGTCTGTAATAGGCCTTAACAGGGCCTGCCTTTTGACAGCCCCCCACCATTGACTCTCTAAGAAGATAAGGAAAAACTCCCCCCCAAAAAAAACCCTAGTAGGAAAAAAATGGAAGAAACCTTGGGAAAGGCAGTTAAAAAGAGACCCCTTTCCAGGTAATTTGAGTGTGCAGTGAATGTCAAAAAAGGGGGGCAATATAATATATCGAACAGAACACAAGTAATTCTCAATACAATATAACAGTACAATAAAAATAATCTATTACAAGTACAGAGCAGAATTAAACACTAGATGATATCACATAATATGATTTGGATTTGCTTAGAGACCTGGAGACCTCGGCCATCAAGCTGCCTGTCCCTATTGGCCATTCAACAGCTGAGTTGGTGCTGGGCCAGCCAATCCAATGTATATAAAGGTAAAGAATTATTATCATTATTAAGGACCTCTCTACCTGATGATTCCTGAGATCAGAGATGACTTTTTCTTGGCCATGCAAAACAACTTGGCAGTGGGGCAAGAAACAGAATAGGTGGGGGTTAGTAACAAATTATAATTATCATGTTACTTATGTTTTAGTGCTAATGACTAACAACAGAGATGCAGTCAGTACAGTTAATCAGCAGCTCTAGTCGGGGTGTGCTAAACTGAAGTAGTGAGTCTTCAGCCGGGATTTAAAAGCTGAGACCGAAGGGGCATCTCTTATAGTAGCAGGCAGACCACTCCACAGTTTAGGGGCCCTGTAACTAAAAGCTCGACCTCCCACTGTTATTTTATTAATCCTTGGACTCATAAGCAGACCAGCATCTTGAGATCTTAATGTGCTCTCAGGTTTGTAAGTCATGATAAGTTCAGACAAGTAAGACAGACCTTGGCCATTTAATGCTTTATATGTTAAAAGGAGGATTTTGAAATCTGCCCTAAACTTTACCGGGAGCCAGTGTAAGGATTTAAGAACTAGAGTTATGTGTTTGTATTTTCTTGTTTTTGTAATAATTCTTGCAGCAGCATTTTGATTAACTGGAGGCTGTATAAAGAACAGTTTGAACATCCAGTGAACACCGCATTGCAGTAGTCAATCCTACTAGAGATAAATGCATGAATTAATTGATCAGAATCCTATTTATTTAGAAAGCGCCTTAACTTCCTAACATTTTTAAGATGGAAGAAACCTGATTTGGACAACTTTGTAATATGCGCTTTAAATGACATGCTAGAGTCAAAGATAACTTCTAGATTGCAGGTTGATTCAGTGAAATTAATGGGGATTCCAACTGAGTTAAATGATGTCAATTTTTTTTTATTTTAATTTTATTGAATTTTTAAAAATCAACACTCCATACACATAAATCGAGTTTTAAAAAAGGTTCAAAACAAATCAACCCCCATTCCTGAAAAAGAGAGCTAGGCCAGCAGAGATTAATGGAGTAAAAGACGGGAGGGAACCTGCTTCCTCAATTTAAATGCTTATTCTAAAATGTTACTGATTAGATCCTGACAGGTTTTGAAAAAGTTTTGCACAGATCCTCTAAGTGAGAATTTGATTTTTTCCATTTTCAAATAATATAAAACATCAGTTACCCACTGACTTAAACAGGAGAGTTAGGATTCTTCCAGTTGAGCAAGATAAGTCTGCGTGCCAATAGTGTAGTAAAGGCAATTCCAGTTTGTTTGTCCTTCTCCACTTTAAGCCCCTCTGTGAGCCCACCAAACACAGCTGTTAATGGGTTAGGAGGGATTGTGACACCAAGGCTGTCTGAAAGGCATTTAAAGATTTTGGTCCAAAGTGATGTTAATTGGGTGCAGGCCCAAAACATCTGACCCTGTGAGGCTGGAGCTTGATTGCAGCGTTCGCAGGATGGATCTTGCCCTGGAAACATTTTGGACAATTTTAAATGAGAGATGTGCTTGATATATAATTTGAAGTTGAATAATTCTATGCTTTGCGCATATGGAGGATGAGTTAAGAAAAATAATCTAATAATAAAAATAATCTCTATTTAAGAAAAATAATCTCGACCCCTCTGCTCTTGAAAATATTAGACCCATCTCTAACCTGCCTTTCTTAAGTAAAATTCTAGAGAAGGCAGTCATTATGCAGTTAAATGATCACCTCAATAAACCTACTATTCTTGATAAATTTCTGTCAGGATTTAGAACAAATCACAGCACAGAAACTGCACTTGTTAAAGTAGTAAATGATTTGCGAGTAAATGCAGACAGAGGCCATTTATCTGTTCTCATCCTCTTAGATCTGAGTGCTGCATTTGACACCATTGATCATAATATTCTTAGAAATCGCCTTAGTCAATGGGTGGGCATCTCTGGAAGCATCTTAAATTGGTTTGAATCCTACCTGGCAGGGAGAAAATTCTTTGTTAGTTGTGGTAATTACAACTCAAAGACACATGATATCCTATATGGTGTTCCACAAGGTTCTATCCTGGATCCGCTGCTCTTTTTGATGTACATGCTTCCATTATGCCAGATTATCTCAGGGCACAACGTGAGCTACCACAGCTATGCTTATGACATGCAACTGTATTTATCAATAGCACCTGATGACCCCGACTCTCTTGATTCACTAACACAATGTCTAACTTGTGTTTCTGAATGGATGAGTAGTACTAGGGTGTTGTACCGTGTCAGCCATTATGAATGTAGAGAAAAGCCAAGCACAATGACACCTTTTATTGGCTAACTAAAAAGATTACAATATGCAAGCTTTCGAGGCAACTCAGGCCCCTTCTTCAGGCAAGATGTAATACAGAAACTGGAGTTCCCTGTGTTTATATGCACACTCTAGGACAAGAAACAACATTGGTAAATCTTTAAATGAGAAATTTTAAATGTAAAAAATTAATAGATTCATTCAGGCTAGGGTTAATTTAACAAGAGAGAAAAGAACACTGTATTGTCAAGGTCTCTGGATAAGATAACTATCCAACAAAGTCTTTTAAAGTTTGTAATGAGTTTTTTCAAAACTATGTGGGTCTGTAGACAGGTTGTCTGTCATTCTGAGAGATGTAAATAATCTCCTGGGACTTGTGGGTGCCAACCATCCTGCCGACTACACCAATGTCACACCAATAAAGACAAAAAGAAGCCAAAAATTGTTTGGGGTAGCTGCCCCATGTATTGTAGGTAGCCGTTGAAGCAAAGAAAAACAAATCTTCTGGAGGTCAAAAAGGAATTGTCTTTCATAATGCAAAAATGGCGGTTTTATAGTGAGGCAGGGGAACTGACGTCAACAGGGCCAGAACCAGGGGTGATGTCAATGGGGCTGGAACCGGAAGTGATGTCATTGGAGTCAGGTAGAATTTCCCGTAGTGGGTCTGCAGAGAAAAGGGAAAAAGGGTTAGTACACTTCACAACCCCTGGTCTGGCGTGGAATTACCCTCCTTTAGGCTGTTCAGCTGCCTCCCATGTGCACGTACGTGTGTGACAACTGTTTGAGTATTGCTTATTTCACCACACTTACCTTCAATAAACTTCTGTTTATTAGAATCTGAAATGAACAGCACTGTAAATGTAGGAGACTCCAGCAGCTGATGTAAAAACTTTGGGATTTCTTGGATGCAGAACATAATTAATACTTCAGAGAACAGCATTGTGCTCAATTCTATAAAAGCAACAAAACTTAAACCTTTAATAAAAGAAGCACATTTGGATCTGAAGAACTTTCTGCCTGCCATCACAGTTTAATAATATTTTCAATAATCTTAAGTTCTTACTTCTTTTTAAAGCCACCTGTGATCCTCACTGCTGTCCCATCTAGTAAGGTTGCTGCAGTAAAGTATTTTTATTCAAATTTAGCCCAAAATATACATTCTTTATATTTTATAAAGTATAATTTTTAACATGGGTGGCACGGTGGCGCAGTGGTAGTGCTGCTGCCTCGCAGTTAGGAGACCCGGGTTCGCTTCCTGGGTCCTCCCTGCGTGGAGTTTGCCTGTTCTCCCCGTGTTTGAGTGGGTTTCCTCCGGGCGCTCCAGTTTCCTCCCACAGTCCAAAGACATGCAGGTTAGGTGGACTGGTGATTATAAATTGTCCCTAGTGTGTGTGTGACCTGAGCTGGGCTAGCACCCTGCCTGGGGTTTGTTTCCTGCCTTGCGCCCTGTGTTGGCTGGGATTGGCTCCAGCAGACCCCCGTGACCGTGTAGTTAGGATATAGCGGGTTGGATAATGGATGAATGGATGAATTTATTTAATGCACTTCAAGTTGTCTCTTTAGCAACTGTTATTTTATTTCTTAGATAATCAGACTTTTTGTGACTTTACAATGACTGCATGTAAGATTCCCTGTTATTACATTCTCATTATGTGCAAATAAAAAAAATGCTTGTTGAAAACTGAATTTGTTTCATTATTTGTTTTTCTGAGGTATGAGTAACCAGTAAACGTGACCCATAAATTGTGTTTTAAAGTATTATGGTCTGCACTGTATAAGACGATTCCTGACGGACTCTCAGCTCCTTTATTTCTGCTCTGCTCAGCCATTGTTGACACTACTAGAATTCAGAAGGCTGATAGCTCTGAGATAAAAGACGACTTCAGTCTGGGGGTCTTCACACTTGAGACCCTGAATCAGCATTTTGATGGCCACAAGTAACACTTTGGGGACAGAGGATGGCTGCTGCGTGACAGAATCGAATTGGCCTTCTTCACCACTTGTTTGTGATGGTGGTCAGTGACAGAAGGCTGCTGCGGACCCCCACTTTCACAGCTCATTTTAATGTTATTAGTCACATAGTTTTTGTTTTTTATACTAAGATTCACAAAACAACATTCATCCTTCTATCTTCTTAAACTATGTATCTAGAGCAGGGTCATGGGGTAGCAGGAGCCATTCCTAGCACACATTGGGTACACACACAGGCCAGTTTATCATTCACAATCCTCTGCTGCACTTCTCCATATTTTTCAATGAAAGTTAAAAAGTGTGACATTTTGTTGGTGAAATCTTCCAATATTCACATGAATGATGTACAGTATGTGCCAAAAAACAAGAAGTCTTTGACTTCAGTCTGTAACAGTTGGTGTAAAGTTTGGGGGCATACACCGTCATCATGGCACTGCCAGATCTAAATAGCAGCATGGCAAATTGCTCATGTACTGACGTGACTTTAGCTGCAGGTGGAAGTCCCATTTGATTTATCGTGCCAAGCAGAGTTGTGTTGTGTTGCGGTGCAGCAGTCTGTTAGCCAGTGAAAGTGCTGTGAAGAAGCTGTCTGTTGTTATGGTCCTGCCTTTGTCCAGTCTGATAGTCATCACGGGAAATCGTATCTTTGTTAAATGGTGCGACTTAAACCACCTACAACTGAACACCAGCAAAACCAAGGAACTGGTGGTGGATTTTAGGAGACCCAGGCCCCTCATGGACCCCATGATCATCAGAGGTGACTGTGTGCAGAGGGTGCAGACCTATAAATACTGGGAGTGCAGCTGGACGATAAATTGGACTGGACTGCCAATACTGATTCTCTGTGCAAGAAAGGACAGAGCCGCCTGTACTTCCTTAGAAGACTGGCATCCTTCAACATCTGCAGTAAGATGCTGCAGATGTTCTATCAGATGGTTGTGGCGAGTGCCCTCTTCTACGCAGTGGTGTGCTGGGGAGGCAGCATTAAGAAGAAGGATGCCTCACGCCTGGACAAACTGGTGAGGAAGGCAGGCTCTATTGTTGGCATAGAGCTGGACGGTTTGACATCCGTAGCAGAGCAACGGGCACTCAGCAGGCTCCTATCAATTATGGAGAATCCACTACATCCATTAAACAGTGTCATCTCCAGACAGAGAAGCAGATTGCGACAGACTGCTGTCACTGTCCTGCTCCACTGACAGACTGAGAAGATCATTCCTCCCCCAAACTATGCGACTCTTCAATTCCACCAGAGGGGGTAAACGTTGAACATTATTCAAGTTATTGTCTGTTTTTTACCTGCATTTTTTCTTACTCTTTAATTTAATATTTTTTGCTGCTGGAGTATGTGAATTTCCCCCTGGGATTAATAAAGTATCTATCTATCCATCTATCTATCTATCTATCTATCTATCTATCTATCTATCTATCTATCTATCTATCTATCTATCTATCTATCTATCTATCTTTGATTGCCGGTACAACAAACAGTTCTGAGCAGGCATCAGGCACAGCGCTGCTCTTGTGAGAAGAATGGAAATAAATGCCATCAACTCAGAGAGGGAGAGGCAAGTTTGTTGTACCACATGAACATCACTGAGAGAATAAAACTGAACAATAAAAAAACAAGCCCTAACTTTTACAAGTAGCCAAAATTTACACTGGTGTTACAGACTCAAACCAAATGTATGTTTGTATTATTGCATAGTAATAATAATAATAGCAGCTCACTACTCAAAACAGGGAGTGCCCAGTCTCAAACCCAGCCTTCAGTTTATAAGGCAGCAGATCTTACCTCTGCACCATTCAAGAATACGCGTAAACTTCCTGTCAATTCACATTTGAGCTTGAGTTTTAAACTCATTGACAGCCCCATGTGAATTGAATGATTTATTTTTTCTTGGTTATATTCTTGAATAAAAGCACACATGTTTATATGATATTTGGACAAAAGTCTTCACACATTATACACTTCACGTCATTATTAGCATAACATGGAAAAAGTTTCTGCTCTAGGTATGTGTTCATCATTTCTTGCATTTCTCGCATTTCCTTTCATCCTAAACTTACCCAGATCTTTGCAGACATGAAACAAACATGAAATGTGTCTACATTCTGTTCTCTGTAAAATGGATTCCAAATAATGATATAATGTATTATTTACCCTTTACAACTCCAGCACCTCACACCAAGATAAAAAAGACTTGAGTCTGGGAGAACGTTTTTGCCGGAGAGTTTTTCCGTTGGCTTCAGGAAATCTAGTGTTAAGTTCCGCTTTTATTGCCATAGAATCAATGAGAAGGTCTGTCGCTATTGTAGCTCCTGTCTAGAGTTTCAACTGTGACAGATTCCTTGGAGGGACTGTGCTCTTTTGTTCCCCTTCCCTTAATAGACATTCCCTTTGAGAGAACAGGGTAGACAATGTGAGACCCCTGGAACCCTCAGCCTGAGGATATGTATATCTTAGTCCTTGTAGATTATGCTACCCATTTCCTGGAGGCTGTTCCTTTGCACTCAGCCAATTCCAAGTCAATCTATTGGAAACTTGTAGGGGTCTTTGCGTTATGCAGCATCCCTAAGGAAGTCTTAAAGGACCAAGGGATGCCTTTTACTTCAGAAATGTTCAAGGAGATGGCCAAATTAATGAAAATAAACCATCTGAAGACTTCAGTGCGCCACCCACAAACCGATGGCTTAGTGGAGAGGTATAATCAAACTCTCAAAGACTTGCTACACAAGCGAGGAAGGGAAAAACTGGGACCATTTACTCCCACTTGTATTGTTTGCCTACTGGGAAGTACCACAAGCCTCCACTGGCTTCTCCCCCTTTGAATTATTATACGGACAGCAACCCCAAGGCATATTGGGCATTCTAAAGGAAGGTTGGGAGGAGTTGGCCCTCCCTTCCACAAACATGCTTGAATGTATTGTACAATTATGACATAGATTAGACAAAATCCGACCCAAACTAAGAAAATATATGGCAAAAGCTCAAGCAGCACAGGCTCACTGTTATGACCAGGGCACGAACCTCCGTGAATTTAACCATGCAGATCGTGTCACGGTCATCATTCCCACTTCTCACTCCAAATTACTGGCCCATTGGCAAGGCACCTACAAGGCTAAGAAGAGGAAGGAGCACATTGACTATCGAGTGAAACAACTGGGTGGACCTCTCTGGTTGAGCATGACATAGTGACAGAGCCCGGGGTAGTCGTCAGGGAGCGCCACTACCGCCTCCTGGAAGCCAAATGCGCCAAAGTTGAGCTTGGGATCTCACAGATGCTTGACCTAAGGGTGTTCGAAGAGAGCCATACCACCTGATCCAGTCTGATTTTTCTCGTCACTAAACTGGATGGCTCCTGGAGGTTCTGTAACGACTTCCACTGGCTTAATCAAGTTTCAAAATTTGATGCCTATCCGATGCCCCGAGCAGACAATCTCCTTGAGTGGTTAGGAAAGGGACAATACTGGACCACCCTTGACATGACAAAGGGAAACTGGCAAATTACTTTAACAGTGTCCACAAAAGTAAAGACCGCGTTTAGCACTCCTGCGTTTAGCACCCCTAGTGGGCACTGGCAGCACCGTGTTGTTCCTTTTGGAGTTCAGCATCTGGTGGATAAAGTGCTCCGGCCTCACAACACCTATAGTGCTGTCTACCTGGATGACGTATTCATTTTTTCCAGCACATGGGTGTACAGCAGGTCTAAGCAGTGGTCCGAACACTAGCAGAAGCTTGACTCCAAATCAACCCAAACAAATGTTTCTTTGGGATGACCAAAGCCAAATATTTGTACTATCTAGTTGGCAGGGGTACTGTCAAACCTCAGTGCTCCAAAGTCCATTCCATACTAAACTGGCCCTGTCTGAAGATGGAAGGTTCAAGCCTTCCTCGGTTTAGCAGGGTACTATGGTCAATTCATGCCTTGTTTCTCAGAAATGGCCAAGCCATTAACAAATCTCATGAAGAAGCATGCTCCTAATCTAGTGGTATGGGATGATAAGACAGATATTGCATTCAGCGACCTCAAGCAGGCCCTTACGTCAGCACCCATACTAGAAGTGCCAGATTTCTCTTTGCCTTTTATTCTCCAGATGGATGCAGGACTAGAAGTCGTATTGAGCCAAACCATCAATGGTGCTGAACACCACATAATGTACCTTAGCTGGAAACTGCTGGATCAGGAGACCAGGTATGCCACAGTCGAGAGAGAAGCTCTAGCGAACAAATGGGCAGTGACACAGTTGAAATACTACCTTCTGGGACATGACTTTACCCTTGTCACTGACCCTGCCACTCTTCAGTGGATGGCTCAACGTAAAGAAACGAATCCGCGAGTCACAAGGTGGTTTTTGGATCTACAGACATATTGCTTCACAGTTGTTTATTGCAAGGGTTCTCTTCAGGCCAATGCTGATGCCCTATCTAGCATTCACAACCTCTCAGTTTGGGGCACCCAACCCAATGGGTCTGGGCTGAGGGAGAGGCCATGTCACACACGTGTGCTTGGGAGGCAGACTAAGGGCTTAACCGAGGGTGGAATGCACTAACCTTTCCTCTTCTTCTATCCCTCGAAGGGAAGCCAACATAGAGTACTTTCTGCTTCCTTTGCCGAACCATGTCTCCTACCAAGGTCACTTCCAGCTTCAATTATTGGACCCCACCTCTTCCTCCCTGGCTACTATAAAAGCCCAAGTCCTTTTGTGTTTAGTTGTCCTTGTTTTGGACATGCAATACAATACAATACAATTTATTTTTGTATAGCCCAAAATCATACAATAAGTGCTGCAATGGGCTTTAACAAGCCCTGTCTCTTGACAGCCCCCTAGCCTTGACTCTCTAAGAAGACAAGGAAAAATAGAAGAAACCTTGGGAAAGGCAGTTCAAAAAGAGACCCCTTTCCAGGTAAGTTGGGCGTGCAGTGGATGTCAAAAAGAAGGGGGTCAATACAATGCAATATACAAAACAGAACAAATCCTCAATACAGTATAAAAATAAAAATGTTATAAATACGGAGCAGAATTTAACAGTAGATGATATCACATAATATGATTTGGATTTGTTTAGAGTCCTGGGGACCTCAGCCATCAAGCTGCCTCCCCCATTTGGCCATTCCACAACTGAAAAAGCGCTGGGCCAGCCAATCCGATGAAAGGACCCCTCTAACCCACAATTTCTGTGATCCTTCATCAGGGATGACTTACCTTAGGCAGGCAAAACAACTTGACAGGTGGGCCGTGGCACCAAGTGCCACATTTAAGTACCGAGAAGAGAAACAGAACAGGTGAGGGTTAGTAACAAATTCTAATGATCATGTTACTTATGTTTTAGTGCTAATGACTACCAACAGAGATGCAGTCTGTACAGTTAATCAGCAGCTCTAGTCAGGGTGTGCTAAACTGAAGTAGTGAGTCTTCAGCTGGAATTTAACACTAGAATTACCAGAGCCTACGAAAAAACTTGTATATCCGGCCCACCTTAAATCGCTTCTTAAATCCGTTCACACCTCTCCACCAGCATCCTTTGTCCTCTAAATGTGCTGATAAAAGACAAGCTGCCAGCAGCTGGCTATTCCATCCCCCCACCGACTTAGAACGTGAGCGAACTTTTCCCAGCTCATGCCTTGATTGTTTACCTGGGAGTGAAGTGGAGTTTTACAGTGGAAATGATAGATCGTTATTTGGATTCCGTTTCTAAAGTAATCTGTGTAAACACATTGTAAAAACAGAAACTTTTTCATATTTTAGTAATAAATGTTACAAAATGTAGTAGGCATAAACTATAGAATATGTAACGCCCGAGTTCCAAAGATCAAATAAACACTTTCACAAAAGCTTCAAGAATGATTCAACAGCTACTGTGGCGTAGAGCGCTAAGATTTGCCTCTTAGCGCAGAGCAGCTTTTCCTTGCCTCACAGACCTGAGTTCGATTCCCCGGCAAAAATAAAAAACGGCAAAATATAGGAGTGAGTGGGGATCGAACCAGGACTCTTGATTACACTTGGTTTGCGTCGTTACTTGCGCTGTTACTTAGAGAGCCAGATCGGGGGAGGGGTGATGTTAGAGCGGGTGAGCTCATTCAGTGCTGCAGAAACAACGCACATGTTGATTTTGTTTTCTTTCAGTACATGTGCCTTCCCTGTTTGTTTGTATATCTCTGCCTGTCTGTCTCTGTATTACGCAGTGCTCTGTCTGTCTGTGTGTTATGGATCTTGAAAAAAATAAGTTATAAGGACAGTTGTTCATGTTAATTGCAGTCTCAATTGTTAAAAAAATATTTTAAAAGGAGCATCCCACATGAAAATATAACGATCTCATTAACTGACAGTGCATACCAATTTACAAATTTTATGTCCGTTTGAGGTTAAAAAGAAAAAAAAGAAGTAACACTTTATCCCCAGTGGGGAATTGAACTCATGTTTGTGAGGCAGAGAAAAGCTACTCGGTGTGTGAGAGGCAAA
Source organism: Erpetoichthys calabaricus (assembly GCF_900747795.2). NCBI lineage: Eukaryota > Metazoa > Chordata > Cladistia > Polypteriformes > Polypteridae > Erpetoichthys > Erpetoichthys calabaricus. The sequence continues at coordinate 311,160,973 of NC_041396.2, read as the reverse complement.
TCTTAGCGCGCTACGCCACGGAAGTTGTTGTATGGTGTGTGAAGCTTTTGTGGAAGTGTTTATTTGATCTTAGGAACTCGGGCTTTATACATTCTATAGTTTATGCCTACATTTTGTAACATTTATTACTAAAATATGAAAAAGTTTCTGTTTTAGCAATGTGTTTACATAGATTACTGTAGAAACGGAACACGCATGAAATGCATGTATTCCAAATAGCGATGTATTATTTCTATTCTAAAACTCCAGCAGTTCAGTCACTCCCAGGTAATCAAACAAGGCATGAGCTGGGAAAACTTAGTGAACATTCTGCGACGGTGGGGATGGAATAGCCGGCGGCTCGCTGCTCCTCTTAATCGGCAAATTTAGAAGACAAAAGAGAGGTGAGAACGGTTTTAAGGTGGGCCGGATCTACGAGTTTTTTCGTAGACTCTGGTAATTCTAGTGTTAAAAGCTGAGACCGAAGGGGCATCTCTTATATGGAACCAGACGTTGTTCTGGAGCCATTTATTGAATTTCTCTGTTGCTTTGTATTGTATGCTGTACAATATAGGAGATGGTTCCCTAAACCTTTTTCTGCCTTTTTGTATATCTTTACAATAGATAAGTCACACTTCAAGACAGCTAACAATTTAGTCCCGTTAGATCAACTGCAGGTAGCTGCAGGTTGGAGCACAAATCTGAGTGTCTCATGCAGCGTCTCATGCTAACTGAAACCTATAAAGCTCTGCAACTTACTGTATACTGGACTCACTGCTGGCTGAGATTCTGTCCTGTAGATTTTTAACAGAGCTCGATTGTGTTAAATGAGACACTTGTGCATTATTTGCATTTCCAGGAATGAGATGCCTGTAGTTAAATGAGTGAAATTTATCACATTTGCAGGGTTTTTATAAAACTCTAATATTGTTCTTTCAAGTTCAAGAACAAAAGGAGTTTAAAAGGACTTTTTATGAAACACTGGAAGCAAAATTCAGCAGGTGGTAGCAGAAGTGGGGCTGCAAGGAATGGAACAAAATCAAAATGTTGAGGAGAGGACCCCTATCCCCAATAACATCCCCATAACATGAAATATGTTTATTTCCACACCCGGATTCTTTGTTACATAGACCCTTACACATGTCCCCTACCTTTGCTCTGGTTCTCTTATTCTTGCATTCACCTGGCCTGGAATGAGACGCAGCCCGCAGACACAATGCAGTTCACCAAGGACTATGGATTCCGACTTCACGCAGGACTGACTGCTACTGCGCTACACTTCACCTATTAGAAGACATCTCCTCTGTTCTCTGTAAACCCTGATCGCAAGATCAAAATACTAATGCATGCAAGGGGAGCAGGCAATACACTTTTATTGCATCATTAGTGATTTTAACATTCTTAAATGTTTTTAATATACCAAAAAAGTGAAAGCAAATAAAGAGGTAATTGGGTGTGTAAATCAGACATGCAAGCTGGCTATTCAAGGAGTTGTCACAGATGATGCAGGCCGACACACCTGAAGGTGTGAGGCCTTTTAGTCTCTTAATGGTTGTGTTGCTGTATTTGCTCTGCTTGTCTTCTTTCCTGGTTTTTCTCTTCAGTTCAACAGATGATAGAATTAATATTTTCTGATGATTTTTTAAAGTTTGTGAGGGCCAGGTTGAACTCCCCTTGCCCCCTCTATCTAATATAATTTTCACAGACCATATCAGTATCCATTCATGAGATGAACATGCACAAAGATAACCAATGGTTCACGAGCTTCACTTTTATGCAAGTGGAAAGTTAAAATAATGGTGATTCGAACTTGATCCTTCTTAAAAATAGTGTAAGGGCCAATCTTAGAAAGTCAATGCTTTAAGTTAAATTTATATTAGTGTTTGCTTAAGCAGAAAAGAATATCATTTTCTTTCATAGCTATGGAATATGGTATAGCCTGTACCCCAATAGTTAATATGAGACAGAACTTTTTTAGCTATATCTGTAATAGAGTGTGTTAATTAAGTCAGTGTTTTTGGAATAGACTGAATGCCAGTATGGACTGATAGACCCATTTGCAGTATGTAAATGGTATAAGCATACAGTTTTCTGACCATTAAGAAATGGTTCAACTGTATGAGAAAACTTAAAGAAACAAACAGGATATATAAGTTTTAAACAGAACTTTTCTTAAACAACAACTTTTCTTTTCTTAGCTCTATTGATTTTTATCTCTATTTTTGTGTGAACATTTTTTTACCTTTCAATTTTTACTAAAGCTTTTAAAAATAAATATATTTTGTCTGTGGAATGATTTCAACGTGTCACACAATTGCCAGAATCCCATGAAGCATACTAAAGCTGCAGAACTTTGGTATTTTTGAGTAAACACAACTACAAATAAAATTATGCTATTTAAAGTCTTGACCTTCTAAACCCCACTTGTCTGCAAAAGGTGTCTGTCTTCTCTTCTGACTGCAGAAAAAATACCCTCTTTGTGAAATGGACGTCTGTCTGTAGCAGCACATACTTCATAAGAGGAATGGATTGTGTAACCTGCAACTTATCGGCCTGTGGTTAGGGGAAAAGAAGAGACGTCAAGGGAATAAATAAAAAAAAATCTCAGTGCAAACTGGAGAAACTTGAGATGAGTACTGACACAAGACAGCAAAGTCAAGGAATTTAACCTGAAAATGACTTCAGCTGTGTGTATTTATATAATGGCATTACACTTGAACAGCACAGCATTGTTTGAGATTTGTGAGAAGACTTGACACAAAGAATTTTCACGTGTTTGAAATCAACATGCTGAGGTGTATCTAAAATCATAAAGCATCAGGTCTTTGTTAATAATCACTTGTGTTCAAATCCTTGCTAACTCATTCATTACAAAGAAATAAAATATCAAAACACATGAAAAAGCACACACCTCTGTATTGTGCTGTTATAATTTTAAAAGTTTTACCAAGATAAATGAACACTTTCTGTGCATTAAGTCATAGGATTCATTGTGCTTTACAGGAACCCTGCAGCCATTTGAAAAACTAAAGAGAAAGAAAGCCTTAACAACTTTTGATGTGTCCAACAAAAGGAATACATGTGAACTTATGCAATATTTATCTGAGCATAAATAACAAGAATGAAAGGCTGAGCAAAACAGCAGGGCTGAAAAGTGAACGTGTTTGATGGAAACTGCAGAATTCGAATGCAGATCTTGACATAAGACAGGAAATGAAAGGTCATAAGCATCCCACTGAAGAGTATTCAGAGTCATAACCAATACCATCACTCAGCTGAGTTCATGAACTGCATTAAAATAGTCCTCAGGATTTGTATATCACATGACAGCTCATGTTACAGGTAGGTAGAAATCCCTGCATTGTTTTCCATGGTACATTAGAGTTCTCTCTGTGTCAAACAGCACTCAGTTTTCATACAAAGCACAGCCATCTGCATGCTCTTGATATGGACGTGCAACCATCTCACGCAACCTATTTCACAAACAATTCTTCTGAGCTAATTGGTGTATCAAAGACACAAATGAAGGTAAAGAGTTTAAGCAGCTGCTGCAGAATCCCAAATAGTATGGACTCTTCCAAGGACCTGTTCCATACCTAATCATCGTTAACAAGGCCTCTCGCTCTTGCAACCTCATGAATGATCTATAGACTACCCCTTTCATTTTCCTAAGATTCTCAAGCCCCTTTGATATATAGGAAAAGCAATCTTAGACAATATCGGTATCTTTGTTATCTGCCTTCTCACTGTTCATCTCTGCTTTGTATCTTCACACCTGCAATGCTCATGCAATTCCCAGGAAAAAGAATCCCTCACTCCGGGTATGTCCTTGTTCAGCTTAAACCAGGCTCTTAGGGTGGTATCCCTATCCCTGCCCATATCCAATGCACATACTTAATTTTTCTCCCAGGCAAGTCACTGCTAGCCACATCAATACGATCACCACACTGCCTCGTGGGTGCTGATATACTGAGAGTTCACAAATTGCCTAATTTCAATATGTTTAAGAGTCGTACACTCTCTAATGACAACGTTCACACACTCATGTCTTTTATATACATATTTGAAAAGGTACTTCACATTCTTCACTGTAGCTCAGGTCTCTTCATTGATATGGCAGTTGAACAGATACAAATACGGGATGTAATTTACTAACCATTCACTCGTTGCTGTCCTACCACCAATTCTTCGACACTGACCATTTTTTCACCTATCCAGCCTTATTGGCTGATGTCTCTTCCTAGTATTCCTTTGGGAAATTTTTTTGAGCATATCTAATTTTTTTCCTATACAGTATATTTTAGGAGCTTATCTTTGCTCCTGAGAAACAGAAGGATGTGTGCGTGAAGCAGACTTCTCTTCTGAAACACAATAATGTGGACTCTTGTCACAACCACTCCTAGTATCTGCTTCTACATGATATCCTCCATAAACTCTTTTAGCTTAAGCTGAAACACTCCTTAAACGATATTGGGTCTTGACTCTGGCCTCTGACTTAGCCCTAAATTTTTTATAATCTCCTGTTCCGCAGATTACACACGATTGTAAGTAAAAGGTCAGGAGGCCTTTTTCTGCACACTAATGAAATTGCATCCTGATAGTTTTGCATCATATACGTTAGACTTCATTGTAGTGTTGCGGTAATTGTATAAACCCTTCCCAGTGCTAATGTGTGTAAAAGTGCAGTTGTTTTTAGGTGATCCATCAACCCATTGTACACTTCAATTCTCAATTGTACTTGGGTTTGGCAACATAGTTCATTTGATTTCCTTTTGTCCTCATATAAGAATCAACCCATTATTGTTGGCTCAGCCTCTCCACACTCATAAACTGGTTGAAGGCATCATCCCTTATTCCTAGCCATCAAAGTAATACTGTGTTTGTGTTACCTTGAAACCTCGAATTTGCCACAGTTGATCTTCTTGGTACTCTCCAGCTCTGATACCACTATGGAAATAGTGTTGAATATACCTTTGCATCCAATTTTGGATTAAAGGAACTAACCTTCTGGACATCCCCATTTGCATTCCCTGTATCTACACTAGAATAGATCAGGAGGTCCCACCCCAGAGGTGGTTTTCTTTCTGGGAGCTGCAACACGATGGCTGCCTCATTTATCTTTGCAGCATTACATCTCTGTGGTTCACTATTCCTATCCTGTGAATTTTCCATTGTAACAGTGATTGGTTGAGCACCTGCTCCTCCATGCATTCCTGTTCAATTTCAAACATCATTCTACATGCTTGAGAGAAAGGATTATTTTAACTCATCCATTATCTTAACCAGTTCATCAGTGCAGGACAGCACTTTGAATTTTTCACCCAACACATTCTCCTGTTGGTGACCTTGTATGGATTAAGTGTGTACAGTTGAGCCTATTGCCTCTGCTCTTCATTTTCTGGGTGTAACACACTTGCACTATGGTGACAGTCATCATTTATCTGGAAACAATAGGGTCCTCTACCAGGAGAAGGGATAATAGAGAAAACACAGAGAAAACAATTAGAACACCTGATGTTTTCCATGAAATTTACAGAATGTGCATCTTGACCTGACTGGTTCCAGAACTGGAGGTAAGACAAGTCTCCCTTCTTTTCAACACCAAATGTATATCCCTTTGCTAGTCTGCTCCACCTCAAAAAATCTTTAACTACAATATTTGAAATGCTTTGTAATTTAAATTGTAAACATTAGTCCATTAAATGAACTGCCCTTACAAATACACTCACAGATTAAAACAAAGACAGTGTGATATCTAGATTGTAATTCTGCTTCAAATTTATAGATACTTTGAGTAAGTCGAGTGTGTGGAAAACCATTTAGATCAGTAACATCAAATGTAAACGTGGAAAACAATTTAGATCAGCTAGCATCACAATATAATATGACCTTGAGAGATGCTGGGACACAGTAGCTCCCCTTAAAACAAAAAGTGATCAAAGCACATGGAAACTCTCTCTTGGTTTAATGAGAACACTTAAGTTCTTAAATTAAAGTATTGAAAACTGGAGAGCAAAAGAGTCTTAAAAAATATAAAAAAGCTCTCTTTAAAGCTCGCTCAGATTACTATTCTAAAATAATAGATAACAATAATAAAAATCCTCATGAACTGTTTAGAGTATCTGCTAAATTAACAAATAGGAATTCAGACCTACAGTGCAAAATACCAACAGACATTAGCAGTACAAACTAGATATCATCACAGTGCAAGCCACATACTAGCTTGGCAGACCGTGTCACACCTTGCATTCAATAGTTTAGAAATTTGAATCTTGTAGTAGGAAGTCTTAACTTTAATTTCTAAAATGAAACCCACTACTTGTTCCCTAGATCTGGTGCCAACAATATTAGTTAAAAGCACAATGGATGTTCTTGCAGCGCCTCTTCTAAACATTATTAATAGTTCATTATTGCATGGCACTGTACCTGATGCACTTAAATTGTCAGTCATCAAACCATTACTTAAGAGTAAGACCTAGTCCCACACATACTTAATAATTATAGACCCATATCAAATTTACCCTTTCACTCTAAAATACTTGAAATAGTAGTCGCTAATCAGCTTCAGTCACACCTTACGCATCACAGTTTATTTGGGAAATTTGAGTCTGGTTTCCACACTGGTTATAGTACAGAAACAGGACTAACGCGGGTTGTAAATGACATTCTGAGATCCTCTGATGAAGGAAACTCCACTCTAATTATGTTGTTAGACTTAAGCACAGTGTTTGACACCATTGACCATTTTATTTTACTGCATAGGCTAGAAAATGATGTTGGGCTCACAGGCACTGTGCTCGCTTGGTTTAGTTCTTATTTATCAGATTGATTCCAATATGTACAGAAATGTGCTGACAGGACTCCATCATTATACACAGAAGTGAGATAGGTGTCCCGCAGGGCTCAGTACAGGAACCTTTACTGTTTTCACTTTACGTGCTTCCACTGGGATCTCTCATTAGGAAACATAATGTTAATTTTCACTCGTATGCAGATGACACCCAGTTATATCTTTCATTTAGATCAAATGAAGTTTCTCTGATGTTGTCTTTAGTTAGTTGTGTTAGTGAATTAAAGGAGTGGATGGATGAGAACTACTTGTCTTTAAACACCGATAAAACAGAGATGTTAATTGTTTTGGAGGAAATGACGCTGATCACAACAATATTTTATTATCATTTAACTCAGTTGGAATCCCCATTAATTTTACTGAATCAGCCCGCAATCTAGGAGTTATCTTTAACCCTAGCATGTCATTTAAAGCGCACATTACAAAATTGTCCAAATCAGATTTCTTCCATCTTAAAAATGTTGGGAAATTAATGCATTTTCTAAATATGCGGAATACTGAGAAATTAATTCATGCATTTATTTCTAGTAGGATTGACTACTGCAATGCGGTGTTCGCTGGATGTTCAAATTATTCTTTATGCAGAGTCCAGTTAATCCAAAATGCTGCTGCAACAATTATTACAAGAACAAGAAAATATGAACACATAACTCCAGTTCTTAAATCCCTACACTGGCTCTCGTTTAAGTTTAGGGCAAATTTCAAAATACTCCTTTTAACATATAAAGCCTTAAATGGCCAAGGTCTGGCTTACTTGTCTGAACTTAACATGACTTACAAACCAGAGCGCACATTAAGATCTCAAGATGCCAGTCTGCTTATGATTCCAGAGATTAATAAAATATCAGTGGGAGGTTGAGCTATTAGTTACAGGGCCCCTAAACTGTGGAATGGTCTGCCTGCTACTATAAGAGATGCCACTTCAGTTTCAGCTTTCAGATCCTGACTGAAAACTCACAACTTCAGTTTAGCACACCCTGACTAGAGCTGGTGATTAACTGTACAGACTGTATCTCTGTTAGTCTTTGGCACTAAAACATAAGTAATATGATAGAATTTGTTACTAACCCTCACCTATTCTGTTTCTCTATTCTGTTTCTATCCTTGGTATTCAAATGTGGCACTGGGTACTACTGCCCACCTGCGAAGTTGTCTGCCTACCTAAGGAAAAGTCATCTCTGATGCTGGAGCACTGGAATTGTCATGTAGATGGGTCCTTTCATTGGATTGGCCGGCCCACCACTGACTCCGCTGTGGAATGGCCAGTGGGGGGAGGCAACTTGATGGCTGAGGTCTCCAAGACTCTGAACAAATCTGAATCATATTACATGATATCCTATTCTTGCATTTTGCTCTGTACTTATAATATTACTATTGTACCATCACATTGTATTAAGGATTACTTGTGTTTTTCTGTGTATTGTATTGTATTGTATTTACCCCTCTTTTTGACACCCACTGCACGTCCATCCTACCTGGAAAGGGGTCTGTCTTCAAATTGCCTTTCCTGAGGTTTCTTCCATTTTTTTTCCTTTCAATGATTTTCTGGGAGTTTTTTCTTGTCTTCTTAGAGAGTCAAGGCTTGGGGGCTGTCAAAGCCCATTGCGGCACTCCTTGTGTGATTTTGGGCTATACAAAAATAAATTGTATCGTTTTGTATATTTGAACTAAATTCTCAGACTCCTGCTATATGCTTCCCTACCATCCCTATGTTGTAATTTAAGGCAATCTGTGAGTTGTGGTAAGATTTGGGGCTCCCTTGACCGTAAGCCTCTGTGACCTCCGACCCTGAACATCATACTGTTGTCTGGCTCTGGTTGGTTTTGGTGTCTCCTAGACCCGCACTGCTGCAATGGCCATGGTGTTCTTATGATTTCACTCCCCATGTTCTTCTGGGTTTTCTACTGCATTGCATGTGCACGGGCATCCTTAAATTTGCACATCCATATCCATAGGAAAATCATCATCCCAGGTCTGATGCATTACATCTTGATTTGTTTTATACCAGACTTCCTTAGCAGCGGGTATTTTGCTCTGGCTCATCATATGTTTATGCATTTAACCTCTTTCCTTCATGGAAGCTCATTCCTCTTCAGATACAGTTGTCTGATTTTGTCCGTCCGGCATTTACTCTCTGTTTGACATATTCTGTGTTAACATTTTCAATGCACCATCTATTGGAATGCTTTTTTGTAATTCAGGAAGCAAGAAAGTGCACTGCATTTGTCATTTCAAAAGATGGTGCATCATAAACAATAGCACTACTTTTATGAGTCCCTTACCAAAAGTTCTATAACATAGATAGAGCAACCTGACAGACACGCAGATACACAGAAACACAGACAGACACTTCATATGTCTCTCTTATATGCCATATATCTGTTGGAATGACAAATGTGATGCATTGTATTTCTTTAAATGCTTGTGAAGCACCAGATGTTGGAATGACAGAGAAATAGCAACTGGATAAAAAGAACAGACAAAAAATTATATTAAGGTGGATACAATGGTTTGGATATTTGCTGTATATATCAGGGCGCTATATAACCTGACATTCCATTAGCCTTCTTAATGGCTTCTGAACACTGTCTGGTATTTGATAGTGATGAGTCCATTATAACACCCAAGACTTTCTCATATGCAGTACTTTCAAGTTTCAGACCTGCCACTGTGTATTCAAACCTAACATTTAGTTCTTGTGAAGATGTGAGTGTCTGACAATGGGTGGGCTCCCTGGACAGAGCTGGTTTATGACCTAAAGCCTGCTGACCTGCTTTCCCCCAAAAGGCATTGCACTATGCAGATAAATAACATAAAAAAGTGACTACTGACACTACAAGGTGCTTCATTGACACAAAGAGAGATGAGGAGACCTCATGTGATGTTAGAATGAACAGACCACCTGTGTGTCACATAAAAACTCGTGCAGTGAGGACCACTTCACTGTCTGTGTCGATGAGGAGGGGAATGACAACAACACAACACACAAACTCCTGTAAAGTCGTACGTCTGTCATCATCAAACATCCATCCATCCATCCATTATCCAACCCGCTATATCCTAACTACAGGGTCATGGAGGTCTGCCGGAGCCAATCCCAGCCAACACAGGGCGCAAGGCAGGAAACAAACCCCGGGCAGGGCGCCAGCCCACCGCAGGGCATCATTGAACAGCTGCTGCCAATTCAATCAAAATTGAACTTGTATGTTGGAGATGGCGGTCCTCTCGTATTTTTTATTGTACAGCTTTTTTGTACTGATGCTACACCAAAAAATATTACAAAAATACAAAGTGTCCCGTTTATACCTCGGTGTAAATAAATGTAAATTATGACATAATAAACTAAGGCTAATTTCTGTCATGTTAAATATTGAAAATAAATAGCACATTAAGTATTTCAGAACTACAATTATGGGTGGTCTTCGGATTTTGTGAGAGGGTTTCTCTTTGAAGTGAGGAGTATTCTATCGATCAAAAGGGCTCTACAGCTATGAAGAGGGGACTGGGCGGTCTCGTGGCCTGGAACCCCTACAGATTTTATTTTTTTCTCCAGCCTTCTGGAGTTTTTTTTTGTTTTTTCTGTCCACCCTGGCCATCGGACCTTACTCCTTTCTATGTTAATTAATGTTGTCTTATTTTAATTTCTTATTTTGTCTTTTATTTTTCTTCTCTTCATTATGTAAAGCACTTTGAGCTACTTTTTGTATGAAAATGTGCTATATAAATAAATGTTGTTGTTGTTGTTGTTGAAGGACAAAGAATCATGGGAAATCGAGGTGCAAAGCCCTGCCCATGAACGCCCATTGAGAACTTGAAAATGAAAATGTAAAATGGAAATGCGTTTTACTTTTCATTTTTGGTGCTTCATTGCTGTCCAGGCTGAAAATGAAATTGCAAATGGGGGGCATTTCATTTTCATTTTTATTTTGGCAACATTTTTGGCTGCAGACTTTAAAAATGAAATTGCAAAACAGGCGCTACATTTTAATTTTAGAATTTTCATTTTCATTGTTGCAGAAAATACTTCCCAATGTCTTCAAAATAAAAATGCACATCAGTTAGTGCTGCTGTATTTGAATTCTGAGCGTTTACCTGCCACTGCCACAGAGAAATGCATGTTGTGTGTTTGATGATTTAAGAAAAGAAAGACGTCCAGTAAATCAGACAAAGACAATCAGCACAACGTCAGACTGACAGAGAGCAACGGGGGGAATACTGTCTGGAATTTAATGTGAGGGTCCGGAAAAGAGAAAAACACACAGCTGTTACTGTACACTGTATGTGTGTGTGTGTGTGTGTGTGTGTGTCTGTCTGTCTGTTTGGGCCACTCATGTGCACAGGGTGGTCCAGCACACTCCATGCAGGGTCACCTCACAAGTGTCAGAGGGGCTCTGAGCAGCACAGGACAGCATGGAGTGTCAGACCACCACTGGGCACAACCTCAGCTCATCTGAACCTGCTGATTTAATGTGCTGCTCGCTGTGATGAGGAAAGAAAGTCAAAGTGACTGAGAACAAAAAAACAAAAACAGCAGACAGAGGAGAAGAAGGAAACTGCAGAGAGCCAGCAGCTGGACCACTGTGGAGCTATGAGGAGAGACCACCGCAGCCCTGAGCGGCTCCTGACAAACAAATATAATGAAGACATCTGAGATATGATGAACTCATTAGTGAGTAAGAACTGAAATGAACAAACAAACATCCTGAGAGAATTTGTGAAGCAAACACAGCAGAGAGACGCCTCATGTGAATTACGTCAGCAGAGAGAATATGGCAGTCGCAGGGCCTCAGTGTATAAACATCTCAGTGTGCAGGCAGGACGGCTCAGTCAGGGGACAGACATGGAGTTTAAACAAGTGAAAGTTGGTCTTTGCTTTCCTCACAGTAATACATCTTGTCCTAAACTGATTTATGAAACTGACGTTTATGGACTTTGTTACACTTTCTTGTGTCTTTCATCGACAGTCTTTGGAAATCTTCTTGTCATCATTTCTATTTCTCATTTTGTTCAGCTGCACACGCCGACTAATCTTCTGATCCTTTCACTCGCAGCGGCCGATTTCTTAACAGGTTTCTTTGTGATGCCCTTCTTTTTGGTTCAGATGATTGAAACTTGCTGGTACTTTGGAGTTCTTTATTGTTATTTGTATCAGGCACTTGCAAATATTCTTAGCATATCTGTGATATATAATGTGGTTTTAATATCCATTGATCGCTACATTGCTGTCTGCCATCCTTTCTTTTACAGCTCAAAAATAACTTTAACTGTTGCAAAGATCAGCATTGCTGTAGTGTGGCTGTCTGCACTTTTCATTACAATCATAGCTTTATGTTTGAGTTATATTGACGTAGAGGAATGTGAAGGAGCTTGCGCAGTATTTTGTTTTAATGAAATGGCCATTTTTATTTTACTCATTACTTTTTTTATCCCTTATTCACTGATGATTGGTTTTTATATCAGAATATTTGTAGTTGCAAGAAGCCATTCAAGAGCCATCAACTGTATGATAGAAAAGAGACAAACTGTGGAGTTGAGTGACAGTAAAATATCAAAACCATCTGAAAGAAAAGCCGCAAAAACATTAGGAGTAGTCGTGGGGGCTTTTATTATCTGCTGGCTGCCTGTTAATATATACAATTTTTTTACTGATAGTAGTAACATCATCACATATATCATCAGGAATGTCTTAGTGTTGGTAAGTGAAGTGAACTTTGGTGTTAATCCAATTCTTTATGCTTTTCTTTATTCCTGGTTCAGAAAAGCACTTAAAATTATCCTGACGTGTAAAATATTTAGCCCAGCTTCTTCAGTGCTCAATTTACTATAAATGGTAAAGAAAAAAATGCAAAAGTATCTGTGTTTAGACATTTTAAACTATTTGTACAATATGCCTTTGCTCATTTTTCATATTAGCAGTGGAATACTTGGACATGTTTCTTTACAATGTAATCACTTCACATTTACTGTATTGTTTTGAAGGAAGTTTATGTTAAAATTGTACTTTATTCAAAGTGTAATAAACAGAACTGAAAATGTAGGAGACTCCTGGCAATTCATACAAACACTTCAGTGTTTATTGGTGACTTGTGAAATAATTATTGTATTTTCCATTATTTTGGGACAGAATTATTTATTTGATCATAAATTTTTAAGTAATGTGTTGAATTTTACCTAAAATCTGTAAACATAAAATTCTTTAAACATCTGGAGATACAGTTTTCAGATTTCACAACTAAAGACTCAGCAAATCATGAGCTGAGTTCATTTAAACAGTTCAACTGCATAACATGCTAGGAGCCCCTTGAACCAGGGTTCAAGTTCAACTCCCATTCAATGTGTCCATGCAGAGCCTTCACGGCGGCCTCTCCGTTCCAAAGCAGCCTGATAAATGTCTGCAGTTCTCGTGTTCTCCCCGTGGCCTGTGATGGACAAGCACCCAGTGCTTTGGTGGAGGTTTGGGGCTCTGGGTTGTCCACTCCATGTCTGCTTCATCCCTTTATGGTGGACCTAAGGAGACAAAATGGTCTTCTGTGGTGATGAGAACAACAAGAAACTGAAATGTTTGTGAAATAACACAGTATGTTTTGTAAAACAAAAACAACTATTTTATATAAAGATAAGTTTATTTCTATTTTCACGTGAGGTATGAGTACACCAGTAAACATGACCCATAAATTGTGTTTGAAGGTATTATGGTCTGCACTGTATAAGACGATTCCTGACGGACTCTCAGCTCCTTTATTTCTGCTCTGCTCAGCTGATGCTTTACTTGTTCCACTTTAAGAGTTGCCCCCTCATTTCAGACCCCCTTGTGTGTTTATTCAGGAGGTATTATGATGTGGTGGTCCGCACTTCTGCCCTTTTGATGTACTGTTCTTGTTCCAGTCCTTTGCCCGGTCACTGCCGGTGTTGAATGTCCATGTCCTCTCTTTGCATGTGTGGCTTTTACTCTTCAGGACAGCAGAAGACTTTTATTATCTCAGAGGGAAATTTGTGAGCAGCAGGAATGTGTGACACGTAGGACATTGTTAAATAAATAAAGGAGACCACACATGACAGCCATTGTTGTAATCAGCACACACACCATAAGACTTCTACAAATCAGAATAACGATTCATGATCAATAATAATGAAGAGCACACAGTAATAATTCAGAACTCCACAGGACTCCTGCAGCTACTAGAATTCAGAAGGCTGAGAGATCTGAGATAAAAGAGAACTTCAGTCTGGTGGGTCTTCACCCTTGAGACCCTAAATCAGCAGCTTGATGGCCACAAGTGACACTTTGGAGACAGAGGATGGCTGCTGTGTGACAGAATCAAATTGGCCTTCTTCACCACTTGTTTATGATGGCGGTCAGTGACAGAAGGCTGCTGCAGACCCCCACTTTCACTGCTCATGTTAATGTTGTTAGTCACACAGTTTTTGTTCTTTATACTGAGATTCACTAAACAACATTTAACCATCCATCTTTCTAACCTGTTATTAGATAGCAGGTGACAGGGTAACTGAAGCCAATCCCAACAAGTACTGGGCACAAGGCAGGAACAATCACTGGACAGGACACCACTGCATTGCATGGTGAACACACACATACACACACACACAAACACTTTAGCATCCACAATCCACCTAACCTGCATGTCTCTGGATTGTGAGAGAAAACCGGAGCCCCCTGAGGAAACCCCTGAGGACACGAGATGAACATGCAGAGTCCATGTAGGGAGGACCTGTGATGTGCACCCTGACCTCTTTGTAGTGAGGCAGCAGCGTTACCACTACACCACCGTGCTGCTTAATAACACAACTTATAATAGCAAATGTCACGGCTGATTCAAGAATAGACTTATTAAAAGCAAAAAAATTCAGTTGCCTTAGAAAAAATATCCACTTTTTTCTTTTTTACTGATTGTTTTGTCATTTTAATTGAAGGTAAGCCTCTTATGGATGATTCTCCTAAGTGATTGTGGTGCTTGTTATTAGAGGTGGACCAAGAGAACATCTAAGGGGTTTCCTCCATGTCCTTCAGACATGTGTGTCACGTTAATTGTCAGCTCTCTATTGGCCCGCTGTGGGTGTTGATGAAGGTGCAGTCCGTCCAGACTGGTTTCATGCCTTGTGCCAAATGCTGCTAGGAGAGTCCTAACTGGACTAAGCATTATAATAAGACACAGGAACACATCAGAAAAGGTTCGGGCAGTTAGGTGAACCCCATTTACTGTGTTGGTCAAAAACAGAATAAAGAAATCAGAAAAATAGAAAAAACGACCTAATCACACACAAACCTTCTTCAGATTGCACAGGATGGCGACAATGCCAGTTATTATGACTGCCAACTGGAAGGGTCGGGTTCAGGAGGCTGGAAATCTGAAGTGATATCAGGGATGGAAGAGCCGTCAGTCATCTTTTTTACTGAAGGAGGAAGAAATAAGACATTAGACAACAGCGCCACTGCCTGGGTCAGAGTGTAACAGCCATTAAACAAGCCCTCAGGTTGTCCCCCCAGAAGCACACGTGTGACAGCGTACACTGAAAGTTTCCAACCTGCTGTGACTCTGAAAGGCTGCATATATTTAGTTTTTATATTTTTAAATGATTCTAACATAATACTATGAGTTATTTTTACAGTATTGTTTCCTCTGTTTGCACATTTTAACAGCTTGTTAACAGCTTTAACAACAAATTAACACCAATAAAGAAGTAATCCATTTTTGAGTAAGTTTAGATTTAAAGAAGACGAAAAGATTTCTCTGAAAATGTTGTAGAAGCCACTGTGGATGTGATAGTTTATTACAAATTCTTGAGACACTTTCAGATAATATGACTGCAGTTGAAGATGAGTTGTTTGAAGTCGTGTCTAATGTACAATTCATATCTGCAGCCTGTAGAAGTTTGTGATTCTGCAGACTCGGCCATTGAAAAGGCACACAGAGTGCTGCTTCATTTTGTGGTGTGTGGGCTGCAGCAGACGTCACGATCTCATAAACCAGCAGTGAACATTTGAAATAGAGTGTGGAGCATTTGAGGTTCTACCAGGACAATGATGGGTTTGAACCTCTATCAAGGATCTCTGATAATCTTTAAAATTTAATTTGTGCACTGTTTCGACTTTTATTGATTTTGAACTGTTTCTATACAGCTGCTTTTAAATGCAATGTTTGCAAAGTGTGCATTTTACGATATGAACTCCAAAGCACATTATAGCAGTAAAAAATTAAAAGACCACTAATAATAAAATGTTTTTAATTGATCTTTTCGAAGTAGTCAGGAACAAATTTCAAAACTAAACCATAAAGTACATCACTACAGATGGCAGCCATACTGCTGAATGTGCGCAGAGCTATTCAATTCTGTTTATTGGTATTTTATGTTCCAAATTTTTTAAGGAGTATAGTATTCTTTCATATTGACCCTTTATTGACCTAAGAAAAAATATTCTTTTATCGAGGACATCTCAAACTTGTGTGACTTTATGATCCTGAATTTTTGAGTGTCTTTGCCACACTGTGCCACTAAATCAATTTCATTTTGTTGTTTAATACCAAGCCACGCAATAATACAGTCCTCCTTGCCTTCACTTCACTGAGCAGAACTTCCATTTCACATTTGCTGAAACTCTTTTTTCACGTGCTTTTGCCATTTGTCCTAGGTATAATGTTAAACTGCACTGCAGTGGTCCTCCAACTTGCAGGAAAATCTTAGGAGTTTGGTGGCAGGATTGGCACTCCAGCCACCATAAAAAACAATCTTCACACAGATCCAAAACAGCAGACAGGACTCCTTTCTGCTCTCCACAGGATTAGGTCTACTGCAACCACCCTAAGGAAAGTTGCTCAGCTTCCTATGAAGCCTTTGGGAGCCCAATCCCTGGAAGAGTCAAACCTGCCGGAGAACCAATGAGGTCAGGCTTTTGTAGGGGATTTGGTGTGGTGCTGAGGCATCGTCCACTGCTGTACTTCGGTCCCAATTTGAGGTGGCCCATCTGGGTAGGCATGTGGAATGTCTTCTCTCTGATGGTCATCTTTCTCTGTTGTCAGAGGAGCTTCATAAATTCTGCATTCCACTGGTGGCCCTGTCTGAGGTGTGTAGACCTGGGACTGGCCAGATCTCTGCAGGTGGGTACACCTTTTATTGTTGCACTGAAGGCTGTCATACTCTAACTGATGTCTCGGTGAGGGAGACATTCTACTTGCAACTTCACTCAGTGTTTGATGGATGCCCTAGAGGTGACACTTATGGTCATTCGTGACTTCAGTGCCATCACTGGCACTGACGAGGGTGGCTATGAGGATTGTGTCGGTGTCCATGGGTGTGGCAACTGTGGTGAAAGTGGCTCCAGGTTCCCTGACTTTACAAAAGGTCAGGGGGTTGTGGATCACTGGATCCTGGTTCTAGCACCCTGAGCCACACCGTTGGACTTTGTACTTCAATACTGGTGGTGCGGTAAAGGAGGTGAATCACATCCTCTTGGGCAGATACTGGATGGTCCTAGAGAACTGCAGGGTCTACAGAAGTTCCCAGTTTGTGAATCTGTGAACAAGTGACACACCATCTATAGTCTAATGACCCACATTCTGCTTACAGAGGAACTGAAGCATTAAGCACATCCAAATCTGATTCTCGGAGAGTCGCAGTCAGGGCAGGTGATGGATAATGCTACAGTTGTGACCTTCTGGGCTGGCTACTTTGAGCAGCTGTTTACAGCTGATCCTCCAGCTAGGATACTGGGCATCTCTGGGTCTACGGTTCTTGAGGCTGATCCTCCACTTAGCTGTGAACCACCCAGTCTCACTGAGATTGCACAAGTAGTGAACCAGCTGAGAGTAGAGAAGGCTGCAGGGTTCTGTGGTATCTGGGGTGAACTTCTCCAGGCTGGTGGTAAAGGCTGTCCACATGGTATTGCAAGCAATCTTTGCTTCCACTTGGGAGACTGGCATCATCCAAGCTGAATGGAAAATGGGCTTTGTTGTCCCTATCTGGAAAATGGAAGGGTAATCACCTGGATTGTGGCATCTACAGGGGGATAACATTGCTCTCTGTGCTAGGGTCATCCTTCCTAGGGTCATCCTTTATCAGATCCATGATCATTTGCTCACCTACTAGTGACCAGAGCAGTCTAGCTTTGATTGAAGTCTAGCTCTGAGGGTTTTCGTCAAGCACAAAAAGCAAATATCGGCAGAGTTTCTTTGCAGCCGTTGACAATATTCTTAAAGCGTTCAAGTTGCCTTGTGGGAAATCCTGAGACTTTGTGGGATCCCCCCAAAGTTGCTGGATGTCATGGCCAGCCTATACACTGGTACTGTGAGTGCTGTGCGGAGTGGAGGCAAAACCTCTGCATTGTTCCCAGTTGATTCTGGAATTCATCAGAGGTATGTTCTACTTTGTTCAATAATTGTTAGGCAGGGTCGTGGGGTCCAGTGGCTGTGGGGCATCTGTTGGTGAAGAAAGATTCACTGTCTTGCCTTTGCTGTGATCTTTGTGGAATGAATCAAGGCTCTGATCAGGACTCTGGAAGACTGAGTGTCTGGGTTTGCGAGTGTTCTGAATAAAAACCAAGATCCGTGCCTTTATTGACCTCTTGGGCACAGCCGTCAGCAGTGTGTCAGGGAAGTACAAGCAAGCAAAGAGAGTGCATCCAGAAGCTAAGGACATGGACTTGCCAAAGTGTAGTAAAATTGTTTACTGGTATAAATCATGCAATGTGTTTTTTTTTCATAGGTTCTGGCAACAATAATTGTTTTAATATCATGCAAAAGTTCAGTTCTGGCAATAGGTCATCAAAATGTAGCTGTATTGACAGTACTTGTGATAAAAACTGTGCACCTCTATTTTACAGTGTACTGAGACTCAAAATACGGTGTTATAACAGTGTAAAATGTCACTTTGCAGTAAAGTTTTACTTCTGCAGTTCAAAATATTACGTTTCAAAAATCATTGAAAATTGTTGGGGAGCAGAGGGATATGGCTAGGAAAGGGTGGGCAGGTTAGGGTTCAAAGGGTTAAGTTATGGATTGTGGGTTAACCTGAAATTCAGCTTCAAAATACTGTATATAGATACTGTCACACACATGCGCATGGGAGGCAGCTAAAGAGCTTGAGTAAGGGGCATTCCAAGTCAGACTGGGATGTGGCAGAGTGCACTTACTCTTAATCTCGCTTTCCTTCAGACCATCCACGGGAGATTCCACCTGACCCTCTTGATGTCACTTCAGGGTCTGAGCCTATGGAGGAAGACCTTGTCGGCTCCGGCCCCTTTAATGTCACATCCAGGCTCAAGCCTATGGCTGAAGACCCCTATGAGCCCGACCCCTCTGACTTCACTTCCTGCCTTCACCTTTAAAAGCCCCCACCTTTCCCTTATTCCCTCAGTTCTGTTTTGGACTAGATTTTGTGCACA
Organism: Erpetoichthys calabaricus; assembly: GCF_900747795.2. Taxonomy (NCBI): domain Eukaryota; kingdom Metazoa; phylum Chordata; class Cladistia; order Polypteriformes; family Polypteridae; genus Erpetoichthys; species Erpetoichthys calabaricus. Next base: position 311,141,747 of record NC_041396.2, on the reverse strand, counting down.
TCAGAACTGTATAACATTTTGCGACTGTGTAGCCAGGATACCAAATATACGGGTGGCTGCCACAAACCTTGCCATGACACTGTGTGGAGTTTCTGACAATACTTTGAGTATGTCAAGTGCAATGGTGGAAAAAAATTTAGATCAGCTAACATCAAATTATATGTCCTTGGGAGAGGCTTTGGACGCAGTAGCTTCCCTCAAAACAAAAGTGATCAAAGCACATAGAAACTCTCCCTTGTTTAATGAGAACACTCAAGCTAAAAACTGAAGCACAGATGCAGAAGAACAAAGCTGCAGGTCTTTCAAATTGCATGGACAGAGAGTGTGGAAAAATATAAAAAAGCTCTCTTTAAAACTTACTCTGACTACTAATCTAAAATAATAGACAACAGTAATAATAATAATCATTGTGTACTGTTTAGAACAACATCTAATTTAACAAATGGGAATTCTGATCGACAGTGCAAAATACCAACAGCCATTAGCAGTACAGACTTTATGAACTTCTTTAATGAAAATTTAAAAAATATAAGATCCCAGATCTCAGCATCAAAGTTGCTTGACTGAGTTGCTTGACTGATCACACTCACACTCTCTCTCTCTCTCAGGCCACACCCCTTCTGAGCAGCACAGAGTGGAAGCACAGAGCAGCAGCGTTTCCCACAGGCACGTATCCCTTCACAAACATTTGAGTAAGTTCAACTAGAGTAAAGACGACCAGGAGAAATAATCGGCAGTGAGAAATCGATGTTGATCGCCCAAGGGGTGACGGAAACTTAAAGCCGACAGTCTCTTAGTGATTCAGCTGAACGCCAAAAGCACTGAAAGCACCAAAGTTATTGCAAAAAGAGAGAAGATGATATTAGCACTAAATGTAAGTTTTATCTGCTCTCTACCCATTGTGGGCATGTTTAAATGTGGTGTGTCCTGCAGCATGTACAGTTCAGGTGTTCTGGCTGACAGTGTGGACAGCTATACCTGCCAAAAGTGTTTAGTTAATTTAGAGTTAGTCGGGAAAATACACAAATTGGAGGACTGTGTTAGGAACCTGATAGCAATTAGGCAAACCAAAAATTTGATTGAATTGGTTTGTTTAGACAATTCGGTTACTTCTGATTTGGCTTCAGTCTCTCCAGGTCCCACTGTAGTCAGTGCGTGGCCGAAGTCAGCAGCATCAGTTCAGCCACAGGGCAAGTGGGTAACAGTAAGACGGGGGTCTAAAAAGCCAAAATTTAGTCACTCAGCACCCAGGTCACCAATTCAGACCAAGAATAGATTCTCAGCACTCTGCAGTGCGCTTGTGGATACTGCGAATAAGAAAGTGCTCATAACTGGCGATTCCATAGTGTGGAATGTTAGAATTCCAAACTATGTTAAACCAGCAGTTAATGTTAAATGCCTCACAGTGGCCAAGATTTCTGACATAGAGGCCGCATTGGATTGTTTCGCCGACGATGAAGTATCTACCTTATTGCTGTATGTCGGCACTAATGATATTTATTTACGGCAATCTGAGGTATTAAAGAGGAACTTCATCTCTCTATGCACCAAAGCTAAAAGAAAATGTCAGAATTTAGTTGTATCTGGCCCCTTACCGAGATTATATACAGGGGATGTGATTTATAGCAGATTGCATTCCCTTCACTGCTGGATAGAAACCTGGTGTGCAAATAAAAGCATAGCGTTTGTGAACGATTGGGATGATTTTTGGGAAAGGCCTGGATTTTTCAAAAGAGATGGTCTTCATCCTAACTGGAGGAGATCTTATGTATTAATCCCAAAATATGGGAGCAAAACTGCCGGGCTGACTGATTAGAGCACCATCCAGGCCACAGTCATGTGATCTTAAATCACAGGCTGTTGTTTATCCCACCTGTTACTTTCCTTAAGCTGTTACCCATAATCCCTATTGTAGGGTATCCAGTAATTTTAGTCATGATGCAAACCTTAAATTAATGGATAAAAAAAAATAAGGTGTATAATTAGACCAAGAGATAAAACCAGACCCTCCACCAGGGGCATCTATGATAGAAATTTACTTTAAATTAAAACAAAAAATATATCACCAGTTCAGAAAGAAGCCTGCAGTTTTAAATGCTGCTTATTGAACATTCGCTCTCTTGGCAGTAAAGCTGTTTTAGTAAATGATATTATATTAAGTACAAAATCTGATCTGTGTCTTCTCACTGAAACCTGGCTTATTAAATGTGACACTGTCCCCCTAGCTGAGGTGTCACCAGATGGCTACTCGTTCTTCATAAGTCTACAGAGTCTGGTCGAGGAGGAGGACTTGGAATAATTCATTGTAACAAAATACAAATCACTTCTAAAAATTTAGGCGACTTTACATCATTTGAGGCATTCATTTTAAATATTAAAACAGATTCCAACACAATTATAGTGCTAATCTACAGACCACCAGGGCCAAATGCATTGTTCATGACTGAATTTAGCAACCTTTTATCTGATCTGGTTTAGTTCTTGGGAAATTAAGGCGCTTTCTAAATAAACAGGATTGTGAGAAATTAATTCATGCATTTATTTCTAGTAGGACTGACTACGGTGACGGTGTTCACTGGATGTTCAAACTGTTGTTTATACAGCCTCCAGTTAATGCAAAATGCTGCTGCAAGAATTATTACAAGAACAAGAAAATACGAACACATAACTCCAGTTCTTAAATCCTTACACTGGCTCCTGCTTAAGTTTAGGGAAAATTTCAAAATACTCCTTTTAACATATAAAGCCTTAAACGGCCAAGGTCTGGCTTACTTGTCTGAACTTAGCATGACTTACAAACCAGAGCGCACATTAAGATCTCAAGATGCCGGTCTGCTTATGATTCTAAAGATTCATAAAATAACAGGGGATGGTCGAGCTTTTAGTTACAGGGGCCCCTAAACTGTGGAATGGTCTGCCTGCTACTATAAGAGATGCCCCTTCGGTCTCAGCTTTTAAATCCCGGCTGAAGACTCACACTTCAGTTTAGCACACCCTGACTAGAGCTGCTGATTAACTGTACAGGCTGCATCTCTGTTGTTAGTCATTAGCACTAAAACATAAGTAACATGATAGTTAGAATTGAATACTAACCCACACTTATTCTGTTTCTCTTCTCAGTACTCAAATGTGGTACTTGGTGCCACGGCCCACCTGCCAAGTTGTTTTGCCTGCCTAAGGTAAGTCATCCCTGATGGAGGATCACAGGAATCATGGGGTAGAGGGGTCCTTTCATTGGATTGGCTGGCCCAGCGCTGTCTCAGCTGTGGAATGGCCAAACGGGGGAGGCAGCTTGATGGCCGAGGTCTCCACGACTCTAAACAAAGCCAAATCATATTATGTGATATCATCTACTGTTACATTCTGCTCTGTACTTGTAATATTTTTATTTTACTATACTGTATTGAGGATTACTTGTGTTCTGTTCTGCGTATTGTGTTGTATTGACCCCCATCTCTTTGATTCCCACTGCACACCCAACCTTCCCAGAAAGGGGTCTCTCTTCAAACTGCCTTTCCGAAGGTTTGATCCAATTTTTCCCTACTAGGGTTTTTTTTTGGGAGTTTTTCCTTTTCTTCTTAGAGAGTCAAGGCTGGGGGGCTGTCAAGAGGCAGGG